>NC_070596.1:26280892-26298392 GCF_027409825.1 Scomber japonicus
TACACCTCAGTTCATAGGTGGAGAATGCTTAGCTAAACCTTTGACTTTTAATTACCTTACTGGTTGCTGCTTTTATGCTCTTATTTTATTATATTTTTTATATGTCTTTTATATTGCTGCTTCTGCCTTATAGCACTTTGAGATTTGCTTCAAATGTGAATTGCATCACAAGTAAAATGTATTATTATTAGTATTATTATTAGTATACTGTTTGTGGACTGGGTTTAAAAGCTCTGACTTAAATATCAGGAAGAATAATCTTAACAAAAGCTTGATACTGTGTAACATATGAATGTGAGAGTGGAATTTATCATTTACTGTAATATAAATGTGTGTTTTATCTCCAAGAACGGTGAAATAGTCCTTTATTAACACTTGGGTGAAAAAAAAGCAATTTTCAAATAATTAAATAATCTGTAAAGAAAAGCAATAATTGAATCTTATTCCACAACAACAATGAAAAAGTGAACAACAGAAAACACAAATTCACACAGTGATCATTTTGTAACATACCTTTTCTTCTTGTTTAGATCATATTCAAACTTGGCAAAATACATGGGAAAAAGAGTCTGGGAAACATTATGAGGAAATGAGCTACATTAAAGTATGTGAGGAGTGAAAAGGGAAGTGTGTGGGTTGTGTTTGTTTAGGTGTGTAATGACATGCTCACTTCTAGTTTAATACTGATACTTCTGGTCTAAACCTGAAAGCCTGATAAGTCTGGTTCTTCTGCACTGTAGACCTGCATTGTTGTTTAATAACTATTAAAAACATATCAGTGAGTCTCATCGTTGCACTGGGTGACATTTTCCTTCTCTATTAACATTACAGTCATGTTAGTTTGTTTAGAAACGGCTCCAAAGATGAATTACAGCAATCATATTTTCAGTCTCTGGAGATTATAGTTCAGTGTAAGGCAGATATTACTCAGCATGTCCTGGAAAGCTGTTCAGTTTACTTTGGAAATGTAGCAGTTAACAGATTACTAGTTATTGATATTTGAGTGGAAACCTATGGCTCCACCCCCTAAGTTCATGACCCGCATTGTCATGGCAACGGACGTAACCACTGCAAACTGACCAACATGGCGGAGTCTCAAGCGTCTGCTGCGGGACGGTAAGTTAGCAGCATTTACTTCTCTCATGTGAGATTATTGTGATAGCAAACCTGTGTTTATATGTCTTCATGACTGTAAACACTTTGAAAGTAGTGAACAAACATCAGATACACCGCGAGCAACTACACAGCAGCTACGTTGTAGGTTACGTTAGCACGCTGCTAACGTTAGCTGCGAAGCTAACGTGCAGAGCGTCAAACAGCTGTAGTAACAACTCTGCTACTTTACAGTTAACATCACAACAACAACATATCATGGCTAACTAGACAGTGAGCTGAATGTCAGCAGGTAACGTTACAGTTTATGTGAGGCAGCGCTGATGTTACTCACCTGTCTTACTTACTTTTATATTAAATGTCCTGCTAACTTTGTCCTCTCTGGATGTTTCTTGGTCACCTCTCCGTCTCCACTGTGTTTGTACCAGAGTTTCTCGCTCCAACAGCGTCACTACATAACCCAGCGCCCCTCTGTCTGACCGTGAACACGCATGAATGCTCCCTGTCTCTGATTGACTGGAGCATTGTTGTGTATTTATCAGCTCAATCTCAGAGCCAGGCTGTGCATTGTATTGAAGCCATACAGTCTATGATTGAAGCCGAACTTTTTTTCAGCGCGCACTTAGAAGGGACAGCTAGCGGATAGTGAGGAGAGGTTTGGTGATTTTGAGAAAAAATGTTTTGGCTTATTATCGCTTACTACACTGTTAAGCCCACGTGTGCTCCAAATAAGCCCACGTCATCATGTATTTACTAAATATAAAAAATATTGATTTCAAAGAATTAAAAACAGCAATATATGTATTCAGTAACATGTTAAATATTAAAAAATTAGGAAAAAAACCCTCTTGAGCAAAATCTTAAAGGTCTGACTTCAGATGTAACCTCCTTTGTAATCATCAACATTTTCATAAGTAACTGTAACGGATTACGGTTACATTTATTTTGTAAGTAAGTTAGAACTAGTTACTCCCCAACACTGATTGCAAATAGCATTGGTATAAAGTCAAGGGGTTTGAAATGTTAGCAAAGACGTTAGCAGTGCTCTCTAAACTGAGGCACGTTGCTGATTGCTGAATTCTTTGGAGCCATTTCTAAACAAACTAACACTTCCAATGAAGTTATGTGACTCATTGACATGTTTTAATAGTTCTTGGACAACGATGGAGGTCTGTGGGAGTAAAGAATAAGAGATATCAGGCTTTATGGGATCAGTATATTGTTCGTTTGACTCTGCACATAAGATTTGCAGACATGTCCTGTAGTGTTGTGTAGTGCTGGAGAACAACAAGAGAATCATTTCTGAAGATATTTAAACTGTGGTATAAATTTAGCCACAATGCAATAATCTGTACTAATAAACTGGGTTTCTGTGGCTTTTCTCTAGAATTGCTACATCGCTCTTTGCGGCCACATCCTAATCGGAAAACCAGTCATTACAATCTTTGAATTCCAACATAAAAACCCACAATTAATACCAGAGATCACAATCTGAATGCCAAAGTCCATTGCACAGTATTTCCCTCAGTCTTTATCTGGAGAGGTCAGCATGCCTCTGGTGTTAATCATAGAATTCAAAAAGCTACTTGTGTACATTGCAGTTCATTAGCAAAGACAATAAATCCTCCCTTGTAATAAAACATTACATTATTGTACATTACATTATTTCACAACACCATGTAACTTTCATTTCTTTCTTCTCTTTGAGGAAATAACATTTTCTGATATTGCAGAAGAGAAAAAGAAGTTATTACAAAGTTACAAAAAAGGGAAGTGGAGCCTGGGAAACCAGATAGGTTGAAATCTGAAAAAAAAAGAAAAAAACCCTGAACCAAAATGAGAACCTCTGTGGCTGAGATAGTTCAGTGGCCTTTCTCTGTCACTTTGTACTCTTTCATCTGTCAGTCAGTTTAAATGGAATAAAAAGCTTTGAATGATCCAATAGAAATAAAGAGCTGTGATGGAAATAACTGTGCACTATACTCTGCTGCTCTAATCAGCCTTAAATCTGAAAATATAGTGAGGTTAGAATTAGGCCTGCACGATTAATCGAATTTTCATCGTCATCGCGATGTGAACGTTCGCGATGAACCCATCGCAAAAGCTGGTCTGTAATGCGATAAATTGGCCACGCACACTCAGCGTGGCATTCCGACATTTGGCCAATCAGATGCAGCCCTGGACACTCGGGCCATGCATGCGCACACCTGGAGTGACGAAGATGGCGGAGGCAGGAGGAGAGCATGCGAGGGATGCGGAGGAAACGCTTGTGCCAAAAACAAATAGCACCTCTGCTATTTGGCAGTACTTCGGATTCAAAAAAGAAGACAACCTACAGAGTCAGGTATTGTGCAGGACCTGCAGGGCGGTTGTTGCAACATCCAGAGGTAACACCACCAACCTCCATCACCACCTGCTGCACCACCATAAAGAGCTGCACGAGCAGTTCAAGGCCAGTCAATCGAGAGCGCCTAGCAGCAGTAAAGCAACGCGACCATCACTGCAGCAACAGTCCATTGCTCAGAGTTTTGTGAGACTGACTCCATATGAAAAGTCCTCTAAACGACACATTGAAATAACAGAGGCCATAACCCACTGTTTGGCGAAGGATATGATGCCCACTAACACCGTGACCAGACCCGGATTTCTGAGTCTAGTTCACAAACTCGATCGACGATATGAGGTGCCATCACGGACTTATTTTTCTGATGTTGCTATTCCAAATCTGTATGAAAAGTGCAGGACGACGGTGGAGTCGGAGCTGGACCAGGTCGAGTACTTTGCCTGCACCACAGACCTCTGGTCCAGCCGAACCACAGAGCCCTACATCAGTCTCACTGTACACTTTTTGGACCGGGAATTTCAGCTGAAAACACGGTGTCTCCAGACACAGTATTTTCCAGGAGAACACACCGGCGAGAACATTGCTTATGGGTTACGTGAAGCTTTGACCAGCTGGCATCTCGGAGAGGAGCAACTAACCTGTGTGACCACTGACAACGGAGCAAATGTTGTTAAGGCCATCGAGCTTAACCACTGGGTCAGACTACAGTGTTTTGGGCACCGGCTGCATCTCGCTATCGGTAAGTCTATTTGCTGTACGTGAAATTATTATCAGTAATTCACCAGTACTTGTTCAAGAGCAATGAATAGATCTTATTAAAAAAAAGCTTCATAAAAGTTATAAAGTTAATTTCCCCCACCGCATGGCCAGCCCTGAAACAGGCTTACTGTCACATGCACACTGTATGGTCTACTAAATGAATACAATTATTGATTTTGAGCTCATTCAAAATAAAATAAAATGACATATTAATCTGCCCCATAAAGCACACGTACACTGTGCAACATACCTGTGCATTATTTATTTAGCTATTATTTGCAACATACTGTGAGTTATTTAGTTTCTTTTTAAACTGCACGTAAGCCCTTTTTATGCTGTTTTTTGATCGATCAATGTGGTGCTACAAACGAAATTTCGTTGTTTTTATATGCAATGACAATAAATCTAATCTTGTAATAATCCATAAATTATGACTTAATAGTCATTGTAGTTAACTTGCATGTAGTCTCTGAATTATTGTGTAGTAAATTATGCATCTGAAATTAGTATATATATTTTTTTAATTTTGCAAATGTTACAAAATTGCAATAATGCTAAAATTTTTAACTTGTTTTTGTATTTTCATGTTTTTCAGAAAATGCTCTTAAAGATGACAGGCGCATTGCCCGTGCTACTGGGCTGTGCAAAAAAATGGTGGGACATTTCTCCCACAGTTGGAAGCAGAAGACAGCTCTCAGGAGAGCACAACAGAAGCACAACCTTCCAGAGCATGCCCTTGTCACTGAATGCCCAACCAGGTGGGGCTCAAAACAGAAAATGATGGGGAGGATCTTGGAGCAGCAGCGGGCCTTATCTGATGTCCTCTCAGCAGACCGAAAAACACGGCATCTGGATCCCTCCTGGCAAGACCTGGAGGTAATTGAATCTGTGAATCTGGCATTACACCCTTTGCAAGAGTTCACTGATGCTCTTTCAGGGGAAGGCTATGTGAGCGTTTCATATGTGAAACCAGTCCTCCATCTCTTGAAGACATCAGTTCTTGCAGGAAAAGAAGGTGACACAGATTTAACCAAGGATATCAAAGCAAAAATCCTGGACTACATGAATACAAAATATGATGACCCAGCAACACAAGAACTTCTAGATGTTGCATCATTCATGGACCCCAGGTTCAAGAGCAGCTACATCAGTGTCGAGAAGGTCCAAGACATCAAGACCAGGGTGATGTCGGAGATGAAGGATACATCGCAGAAGGTAACTATTAGATTATAAATTTCAATGGAACGAGCAGTGGTGGGATACAAGATTATGATCAGATTATGTATTATCTAAGTGATTATGCAACATGTTTTTTTCTCTCTGTTTCAGGAGGGAGAAGATTCTCAGGCCAAAAGTGTAAATCCACCCATCGACAAGAGGGCAAAACCATCACTGGGCAGTTTGCTCAAAAGTAATCCAGGTCCAACCTCCACCACATTCGACATGCAGATGGAGCAAGCTATTGAAGCTGAAGTCAACAGCTACCTACTGTCCCCCACCATTGACAGTGAGGCAGACCCGTTGACTTGGTGGAAACTCCACCACTTGACTTACCCGAAGCTGAGTAAACTAGCTCGGCGGTATCTGTGTATACCTGCCACTAGCTCACCCTCAGAGAGGCTCTTTAGCACATCAGGGAATGTGGTAACATGTCAGCGTGCATGTTTGAAACCTACCAAAGTTAACATGTTGGTGTTCTTGGCTAAGAACTTGCCCTGAGAAAATAGTAAAGGGAGTTGCTTACTCCTAGTGATATTTTTTCTCCACTTCATTTAACTGCATTTTTTTTCCTTTTCTATAAGCCCCCCACACCAAGTATTTCATGTTTCTAAGTCATGTTTTTGTTTTTGTTGAGAGCAGGGGGAGTAAACTGTAATTTAGTGGAAAGTTTTACAGTATTTTATTTATTTATTTAAGCTCTTTTCCCCCCTGAGATTCTCTTACTTAAAGAGATACTTTATGTTTTGTTGAGAGCAGAGAAAGTAAACTTATTACATATAATAACATGTGCAAATTAATGTGGGTTATGTGGGTTTTGCTCAATAAAAGCATGCACAAGAATATTATTTTCTCTTTTTTTATTTAATTACAATCAGCTATTCAGTGTTTTAGAGTACCTAAAAGCAGGGAATTTTTTAAAGCTGAAAATCTGAAAGAGACGAACTGTATGCAAACTTTAAATATTTTCTTATTTATCGCAAGTCATCGTCATCGCAATATTGAACAGTGTGATCGCACATCGCACATTTTGCTGATATCGTGCAGGCCTAGTTAGAATAATAATTTGTCTGATATCCAATTTGTGTTTGCTTAAAGTTAAATTACCTTCTTGACCCTCCTGTTGTCCTCGAGTCAAGGAAGGAAAGGAGGGAGGAAGGAAGGAAGAATGAAGAAAAGGAGGGAGGAAGGAAGGAAGAAGGAAGGAAAGGAGGGAGGACGGAGGAAAGAAGGAAAGGAGGGAGGAAGGAGGGAAAGAGGGAGGGAGGGAGGAAGGAAGAAAGGAGGAAGGCGGGAAGGAATAAGGAAGGAAAGGAGGAAGGAAGGACGGAAGAACGAAGGAAAGGAAGGAGGAAGCAAGGAAGGAGAGGAGGGAGGAAGCAAGGAAGGAAAGGAGGGAGGGAGGAAGGACAGACTGAAGGAAGGAAGGGAGGAAAGAAGGAACACTCAAAACAGATAGGGTCAATTTGAGCCGGGAGGACGACACAAAGGTTAAAAGTTTCATCTAATTCATTACATTTAAAAAAAAAAAATTAACTGACGGATCACATTTGCAGAAGTTGTACCGGACCACGATTGTCTTCATATTAGTTATGATGTCACAAATCATGCTCGTACATATGCTCGTTAAACTGTTAATCTATGTTGAGCACAGAAAAACTTAAACTCCTTCAGCAGATGAATGTGAAAATAAACTCTGCATCACATTGAAGAAAACTTTTTTATTTATAGATATTACTGACATTTTAAATACAGGAACTGAAAACAGCAAAATACCACACATGATACATACGATAATTATAAATAGTCTGTCTCATAAATAAACACTCCATTTTAAGACGTGTAAATGTTTAACAATATTATCAAAAGTGCAAGTTTTTCTGGAGTCAGTATATTGTGATGCCTCTTGTGCTCGACCCTTTATAAGATAAGTGCAATTTTTACTCAGTCCTTCTGGGATATTTCCAAGATGAAGCTTCCTTTTTGTTGTTGTTTCATTTCCCCCTTTTTACTGTTTCCTGTTCAGTTTGTCTTCTTCTAATACCTGGAAAGCTAAGAGTAAACTAAACTGAATAAAAATTAAACTAAAACTACTTAATCACTTGTTAAACTAACTAAAACTAAATAAAAATAAAAACGAATGACATTTTTAAAGAACTTTTTATTTGAATCATGCATTTCATGTACAATTAATAAATAAAAGAAAGAAAAATAAATACATACATAAGTAAATAAAAATACACCTACCATGGAAAAACAAGCAGTAAGCTAGGGAAAGTACACACACCAATAATAACAGAGAAAGGAAATGAAACTAATGAATATTTCTGATCTGATGTGTCACTCTGTTTTGACTTTTGCTTGGGAATAATGAAAAAGCAACTTGTAAAACACCATTTTTGAGTGAAACAGAACTTTAAATGATGTTCATATTAGTGTAAGGAATGTTTACAAGGACAGCTGATATATTTCCTAATTGAACAAAACAAAGCTCTTTCGCTCCCACTTAAAGATATTAAAATTTGCATGAAGTTATCTAATACAGGTGCAGGATGATGTAACTGTGGAGCCTTGTTTAGTTTGTTTGGTGATTTGCTTAGCGAGGCTGGTTTAGTCCCCTAAATTTGCTTAACTTGATGTTAAATGATGCTACTGGGGCTAAAAGTTAAGCCATGTATCAGGAAACAGAACATATTTGCATTCATGTTAAATCCAACAAAAATGAATAACTGGTCATTGAGATGCAGGTGAGATGATGACTGTCTTTATTCACTCCTGCAGGACAAACAGAAAAACAAGAAGACACTATTTCAAGCAGCGGTGTTTCTCATCATCATCATCATAATTCATTTTCACTTCATTTGTTTAAAACATCCAGGGGGAAAAAAGCACTGAAGGAGAACTCTCATATCACTCAACAGAGCTGAGGTAAATATGCAAACACAACAACTAAAATCAAATAGCAATAAAAGAGGAATACATGAAGTAAAATGAGCAATGCTACAACTTAAAAGTGTAGAAAACAAAAGTTAAAAAGTAATGCTACAATCAACACAAGTAGCAATTAAAACCTTGGAAGTGACTGTTTGGTCTTAATTACCCCCCTTTCCACCGAGCTGGAGCCAGTGCTGGTTCGGAGCTAGTGCTAGAGCCAGTGCTCAGTTGGTGCTAATCCAAGCTCCTCTTACGAACCTGTTGCTTTTCCACCGGCAAGGTACCACACGATTACGTCACTGTATAATGTAGCCAGAGCGCGTCTTTGAAGCACTTCCATGATTCACCAGTGAGAGGCAGCAACATGGCGCAAGGCATCTAGCCTGCCGGAAACGAAGAAGAAGAAAAAGAAGAAGAAGAACTCATCTCTGGCAAAAAAAATAAGATAAAAATAGTAATTTTAATCAACAAATGTTTAACCCTCTGTAAATGCCACCCTAGTCAGCTAATAAATGTTAGTCCCTCTAGCCGGCTAATAAACGTTAACCCCGCTAGCCGGCTAATAAACGTTAGCCCCGCCCCCAGCCCGCTGACGTAATCGGTTCTTGCTTTAGACCAGCAAAGAGTTGTTGCTCGCTCTGGCTCCCGTTCTGAGGCTCGGGGCTGGAGCTTTGGAAAAGCAAAGAACCGGTGCTTAGTCAGGCTCTGGCTCCGAACCAGCACCGGCTCCAGCTCGGTGGAAAAGGGGTAAATGAAGTAATCTTTAAGTACTTTTAAGTATATTCTGTGTATCAGTAAAACACAGAAAGCAGCAACTTCCTGACGCTATTTGAGTTCTTGGTATTTGCAGGATGAACAACACCATTGTGCGCGTACAGTGTTTACCAACATAACAGGAAAGACGTCCTTTAAAAAAACAATGCTGATCTCTCCTCACTGATAGAGCAGGCACGCCACTTTTTTGATATATTATGCAATAGTGTTTCCCATAACTACTTCCAGTTATCAGACTATAGATATGAAACCTAAATATAAATAAAAATAGAAAAAAAGCTGACATCAATCAATCAGTCTTTATTTATATAGCGCCAAATCACATCAAAACTCATCTCAAGGCACTTTTCACATAGAGCAAGTCTGGACTTTACCCTTTAGTTTAATTTAATTTAATTTTAAAGAGACCCAACATTCCCACATGAGCAGCACTTGGCAACAGCAGCAAGTAAAAACTCCACTTTAATGGGAAGAAACCTCAAGCAGAACTGAGCTCTAGGAGGGCGGCCATCAGCCTTGACCTATTGGCGCTGAGAGGAGAAAGAGAGAGAGAGAGAGAGAGAGAGAGAGAGAGAGAGAGAGAGAGAGAGAGAGAGAGAGAGAGAGAGAGAGAGAGGAGGAGAAGAGGGAGACAGACGAAAGAAAGAGGAGAGGGAAAAGGGAGAGGCATTGTGACGAACAGCATTGAAAATAATGTTGTGTACTGTATATGTTCCTGTTGTTTTTACTAGACATGGCAGCCAAAGTAATGTAGTTTCCACTGAATCCACCGTGTGGCAGTGTTCCTCAGTCACCAGAGGAAGTACAGCCGTGGAAATGATTACATCTGATTTTGGCATTCAGTGAAACATTCAAATAACCGCCAACCCCCTGTGAGAAAACACGAACCTCTTCATCAGCCTCTTGAAGTGGAATCTTGACTTCCTGGAGCCACTCAGAGACATCCCGACAGTAACAATAACAGTTTCATGATAATGTTTAAAGCCTTCTATGAATGAAATAGTGCTACTTTCATACAAATGTCATGAATGGCGTGAGTCTCGGAGGACAGGAGCTGCAGCCTTCAGAGTAGAACGCTGTAAACTTCAGGCTGGACTTGAACTTGAATGCAGCATGATTAAACACCTGTGTCTTTGTTAAGTCAGCTGCAGAGAGTCCTTCACTGTTCATCTGCAGCTGGAGGTTTGCATAATGGTCACCTTATTTCTATAGAAGATTGCCACACTTTTAATGTGGTTTTCCTTTCCCAACAGCGACAGACAAGTTCCTCAAAACCTTTGAAAAAAATGAAAGACTGAACAAGACTCAGTACCTTAAAACATTACAGTAAAACAAAGAGACAAGACTTGCTTTCCTACCTCTGTAGCTACTCATCAACTGACTTTACTGAGATCTAATAACTTCTTTTCAGCCTCATCATCCTTTTTTTAAGGGGCAGCTGTTTTTGGCTAACTTAATGTCCAATCTCTGTGTGCCTTAATGGTTTACATCTGCATGTCTCAAAGCAAATTAACCAAACCAAAATCTGTTATGTTTCCATGTAAGGACTATCAAATAAAATCAACAGCAGTCATGTCAGATACGCTGTGTATTTGTGAACATACTTTACATGACTCCTGTGAGAAGAGCAGAGCAATGGATAGAAACCTGATACTTGTGAGACACGTGGATAGTGAAGGGCCACTGAGAGCTATTTAAGTCTTCTGGCATGACTCACCTTTTCTTCTGCAGCACGCATCTCATGTGGAAACTAACCCCCCCACCCCACCCCCCCCCCCCCCCCTGCAGCTTCTACTTCACTTTTAGCTGACAAACTGTTTCATTCACTTATTCCCCCTACTTTGACTCTCACATAGCACATGTTAAATATTCCTTTAGTGTAATTTACAGTAAACCAACAAACTTCATCTCAAACAGGAAGATGTACATAACTGGTTCCTGACAGAATATGAAAACAGACTCAGTCCAGTCAATGTTTTGCAATTCAAACACTGTCAAAAACCCTGTTCTGCTTTTACCTGAATCTATTACTAAGAACTCTTGCGTCAATGCTGTCAAAATATACATATTTCTAAGAATTAGTTGGATAAAAAGTCTGAAGCTCTATTACATCTAAAGCTGTACAGTAACTATGAGGACAGCTACAGTATATTCAAAGAAAGTTGAACAATGTACTGTACAATTTTATATTTTGCTATTCTGGTATATATTACTTGCTGGATTAAAAACAGGATAAGAATGAGATATTGCTTTTTTTTAACTTATTAATCTTATTCTTATTCATTTACTGATTGACAATATACTTTGGTATGTGCAGGGTAGTTGGGGAGGCAGGATATCTGCTCAAATATTAATAATTACTTTGGTGAAATCTCTTAAATGAAGTTATATGAAAGCCCAATAAGATAAAATACCGTTATGGTGTTGGATACTAAACATAGTCAAAGTTCTAAAACTGATTATATATTATATACAAATGCTTCCTGCAAGTCAAAAGCCAGGGTTTCAGTTTAAACTGAAAGCTTTGTTCACAGTGTTTTTTTCCAACCTTGCCGACAAGCTGACCTCAGCATGTTATGTATGTTCTCATAAATAGCCGTCCACTCTACAGCCATGGTTGCTAAGGCTGTTGCTAAGGTAGTTGCTAAATCACGTTGTCCACTCTCATATTTCTGATAAGATTTCTGCTCTAACATGTATGGATTGGAAAAAAAGTGAAATCTTTTACTATTGTTTGTTTATAAGGCCCATAGAAGCTAACCAATCAGCAAGGTCAATGACGTTACCATATATGGTTCCTGCAGGGGTGTCAAAGTCATTTTAGTTCAGGGGCCACAAACGGTCCAGTTTGATCTCAAGTGGGCCAGACCAGTAAAACCATTACATATTAGTAACCTATGAATAATATATAATATACAAACAGTCTATTTACAGTGTATTTACTGTGTAAAATGAGCAATTTCAACAATATTGTCTGTTTTTTCCATATTTTGCACAGAAGCTGCTGTTTTACATAATTTTCAGTATATGAATGTTTTCCTAAAGACCGTGTAAAGTGAATTCAGACATTTTCTTCTAAACACATTAAATAGGTCATAAATGTATTTCTAAAAAAGGTGTAAAAAGCATTTCAACCATTTAGATTTGAATTGTGGAGCTAGGCTTCACAAACTGTGTTTCAAGATTTCTGTGTTCAGGATTTAGTGATTAGCATAAACCCGCCCCTGCTGCTGTAGAGGTATAAATACATTCAGCATACACTACTACTACTACAGTCTACAGTTAGCCAGTTAGCTGAGTTAGCCACCGAGCTAGGGGGCGGGGCATCAGCGGACTCGGCGGGAACTCCCACAGCGTTTGGGAGCAGAGAAAAAGGCTGATTTTTACACAACTTTGAAGCCTAATTTCATATATTTGGCGATTTTTTTTAATCATTCAAATTTGGCAGGGTGGTTAACAACACACGTTTCTGTGGTATGTCAAACTCAGAACACAAATTTATTCTTACTTTACACAGACATTAAATATGTATTAATAATATATAGAGAGAGGGAGTTGTTTTTATGCTCAGGATGGAATAAAAATGTCTGAAGCTGCAAAAAAATTGATAATTGGAAACACTTTTCTGCAATTTTCTCACTTTGCAAACTTATCCAGTGGGCCAGATTGTAACCCTTGGTGGGCCATTTCTAGCCCACAGGCCATATGTTTGACACCCCTGGTCTATAGGGTAAAACATTTTCCAAAAAGTCTATATATAAAAACTCCACATGGTTCCACAACCTCACAGAGAGGCATGGGGAGACTATTTTGGATGTTTATGGAAGTTACCAAATATAGTTATACACCTTTTATAAAGGGTTAAAGAGACAGGTGTTTAAGACAGAGGCTGAACTGAGGGGCTGCAAAAAGAGCCAGAATATAATAAATTGATCATTTTAAAATTTAGTTGGATCAGGCAACAAAGCTTAAAACAATAAAGGTTCAAACAGCTAAACGTCACGTTGTTAAACATTGATTTAAACCACAGACTGTGCTACATAGTATGAAACTTTTTTAGTGTGTGGTTATTTTCACTGAGGTCAGCGTCTCAGAAAGAAAAGGAGAACCCCAACATGACACAGATAAGTGTTCCCACCACTTCATGTGCGTATAGGTTGAACGTTGTATTATCTCCTTACATGAGTTGAGTCTTGTTTGTCTTAGCGTGAGGCCTTTTCAGTCTCAAACAGAGAAAGTCTGATGCTTTGTTTGACATTAAGGATGTGGTTTCTTTAGTCTATGTTGTAGCTGCCACATACAGGTGGTGAGTGAAATGTTGTAACCAGGGCTTGAAATTAACTTTGTGATCTACTAGCCAAGTGGCTAGTAGATCACAAAGTTACTAGCCAACCAGATTTTTTACTAGCCAAAACCAAAACGTTGCTTTACTATTGTATTTGTATTTCATAGGGGTGTGTAGTAGTGTGTATAGTGTGTAGTAGTGTGTAGGGGTGTGACGATACACTCAGCTCACGAGACGAGACACGATATTGGGTTCACAAGATCAAGACGAGACTTTAACTTTATTTTTAAGAAAACTTCAATGAGGAAATAAATGACTTCTTTTATTTGAAATTCACAAAATGGAATTTGAATTGAAATGTTTTAACTAATCATCTTATAATGAATCACTTCAGTTCTACTTTCTAAATATATAATTATCATATGCAGTTTGCAGCACTGTAAAAGGTTTCCCCATATAGATATTTTATATATTGATAATTTTGATATTAATGGAAATAACAACCATAAATACAAAAGTTAGATAAATCACAAATACTAAAAAGTAAATTATAAAGAGTAGAAACAATTCTAATATATAAATATAAATTAAATAAAGAATCTAATTCTCACAAATTATAACATAAAATAAAATAAATATAAAATAAATAAAACAACACAGAAATAAAAGTAAATTGCACAAATCCTGTATCACATAAATACACAAGTAGAACAAAATATAAATTGTGTTATAATTTGTTAGTGACTCATTTTACTTTTGGCATCATTAGGCTTCCATAGCTGCGCTAGATTCCTCCGCTGCTCCTACCTCAGGCTCTCAGTGTAGAGACCTGAGGTTAACCTGCTGCTGCTCCTCTCCTCATCTCATCTCATACTTCTGACTGAGATCTTCTCAGCCGGTAGAAGCTGTAACAAGCTTAATGATCCACATGTGACTTTATAAAAACAACACATGACGAGCGAATGAGCGATAAAAAGCCGATCGTCTTTTTTTTTTTTTTTTTTTTTTTGGTGCGCCCCTTAATTATAGCTTTGCGAGACAATATTCACTTCAACTAGAAATATCGTCGCGTTTTCGTCTCGCGTGGGCCGTCTCGCGCGGGCCGTCTCGCGCGGCACGAGATCTCGTCTCACCCCTACTATTCAGTCTTCTAGCCAAGTGGCGAGACAGCCAAAAATCTGTCTCGCCACTTGAGGAATTTGGGTCGCAAATGGCGAGTGGCGAGTGCTAATTTCGAGCCCTGGTTGTAACCAAAATGGAAATTGTGAGAAAACCATGAAATAAAACCCCTACACTATATATAAAATCCTGTGGTTTTCACTAGAAAAACTAGCAGCTGTGGTGTAAAAAACACACAACAACAACTGTTATCATCTTCACAGAACATCCTGTTAATTTAACAGGTAAAAATGATAAAATTACATTTCAATCTACAGTAGTAAATTCACCATTGGATTTCTGCTGAATTAGCGGTCCTGGTAATTTGCTATTAAACCAATTATTTCAGTTATATTTAGATCGAGCTGTTGCTAGGCTAAGAGATATAGACAACAGATACATTAAATTACATATATGCTCTACATTTAGGATTAGGGGTTGTTTACAAAGGGTTAGGGTTTAGGGTTTAGGGTTAGGGTTAGGGTTAGATAATATTCCAACAATAAAAACCTTTTACAGCTTTCTTAAAATTGACAGGTGCTAAATTAAAAAAACAAAGTGATGGTAACACATAAACACAAATCACTGAGCCTCCAAACTGTAACTCAGATGTTCGACAGATAGGAGGCCTTTAATTTAAAGTTAAGATTGGTGACATTAGGAATACTAATTATTCGTTATGGACAGTCTGTGACGAGCACAGATGTCCAATAACAGAACACCACTCGGGTTCAGATCGGGGGGGCCGTTCCTCCCAATCACAACCTTCACACCCTTCACACGCCTGGTTTAGATTAATGGCTTATCATATACGTTCAGCTGTTTTGGGCACTTTGCTTCCTCTTTAGAAAAAGGAACTAGGAGACCTCACTCCTCACCCCCCCCCACCCCCCCGGTAATACAAAACACACAATGAAAGTCAGGTGTTCTCAAGACCGGACTTGTATATAAAATAGATGCCCTGAACACCTCACCAGGGAGGCGTCCGGGAGGCATCCTGACTAGATGCCCGAGCCACCTCATCTGGCTCCTCTCGACGCGGAGGAGCAGTGGGTCTACTCTGAGCTCCCTCCGAATGACCGAGCTTCTCACCCTATCTCTAAGGGAGAGACCCTACGGAGGAAGCTCATTTCGGTTGCTTGTACCCGCGATCTTGTTCTTTCGGTCACTACCCAAAGCTCATGACCAGAGGTGAGGTTAGGAACGAAGATCGACTGGTAAATCGAGAGCTTTGCCTTTCAGCTCAGCTCTTTCTTCACCACAACGGATCTGTGCATTACTGCAGATGCCGCACCGATCCGCCTGTCGATCTCACGCTCCATCCTTCCCTCACTCGTGAACAAGACCCCGAGGTACTTGAACTCCTCCACTTGGGGCAGGATCTCATCCCCGACCCCGGAGACTCTGCCAGACGTTCCCAGCAGATCCTCACAATACGTTTGGGTCTGTCAGGTCTGACCGGCATCCTCCCCCACCATCGGAGCCAACTCACCACCAGGTGGTGATCAGTTGACAGCTCCGCCCCTATCTTCACCGCAAGTCCGACGACACGACTACAAAGTTAATCATCGAACTGCAGCCTAGGGTGTCCTGGTGCCAAGTCCAATAACAGAACACCACTCGGGTTCAGATCGGGGGGGCCATTCCTCCCAGTCACACGCCTGGTTTAGATTAATGGCTTATCATATACGTTCAGCTGTTTTGGGCACTTTGCTTCCTCTTTACTGGTAATAGAGGGTTTAATTAACCTTCGTGTCGTCCTCCTGGGTCAAATTGACCCCGTCTATTTTGTCTGTTCCTTCTTTCCTCCCTTCCTTCCTTCCTTCTGTCCTTCCTTCCTCCCTCCCTCCCTCTCTCTTTCTTTCCTCCCCATTACCTTCCTTCTTTCCTCTGTACTTATTTCCTTCCTTCCTCCCTTTCTTCTTTCCTCCCTCCCTCCCTCCTCCCATCCTTCCTTCTTTCCTCCCTCCCTCCCTCCTACCTACCTTCCTTCCTTCCTTCCTCCCTTCCTTTTTTCCTCCCTCCCTCCTACCTACCTTCCTTCCTTCTTCCTCCCTTCCTTCCTTGACTTGAGGACAACAGGAGGGTTAAACATCATGTTTGAACAACTTTGCTGATCTTTATTTTGTCCAGAGAAGATGTTTTCATTTCTGTCATAGTATTTAAATAATAAGTTCAGTCCAGTTCAGTTCAGTTCAGTTGCTTTTATTGTCTCCTAAGGGAATCTTGACTTGCAGACATGTTAAAAACTATCAAAAACATAACATAATCACAGACAGCAAACAAGTCTGGCTGAATTAAAACCACAAAAAAGAGAATTTAAGTTATCAGGGTTTAGGGTTATCAGTGTGGCAACAAAGGAGTTTCTGTTCCTGTTACATCTGTTACATCTGTTCTGATTAACCACAGTTCACCCATCTCTGACTCCACTGCTGCTGCTGCTGCCCAGTCAAGGGTTACCACATCATCAGGTTGACTATATCACATTTTTGTATGCCCTCGATCATATATATCCACTTTTTGCAGAAAACCTACAAATCTGGCAACGTTATGAGTTGTTAAAATGGAAAGATCATTTGAAATCTATAACAAAATATTGGTAGGGACAATTCAGCAACAGCTTGACACTGGTGGGAACAACCATATTTTTAGATGACTTTCAAATTCAAAAGCAAGAGCTGTATCGTTCACCATCATTTCCATCTATTAGCATAGTTGTTATGTAACAGTTTCACAATACAAAGACGGAAGTTCAAGCATATTTTGCAATTGTTTAGTACCAAAGTGCCAAAAACTAAAGATTAATTATTTCTCCCTCTCTGTAAATACTTTTAGAGTGAATCTGTTTTTTCTGCTAATCCGCAACCCCAAACAGTCAATGATGATATATGATATATAGGTTTATATGATGTATA
>NC_070596.1:26600892-26790677 GCF_027409825.1 Scomber japonicus
GACGCGTAATGGAGATTTGGAGCAGATTATGTGGACGAGAGAGTGGTGGAGGGATGACATGAGAAATGATATTTTAAGAGCCAAACTGTTGTCCTCCAGGCAGCATTACTAATATGTATCTGGCTATACTGTTGAGCTTTTTAAACTAAGACAAATGTTTCCAAAGAAAAGTAAAAACTCTAAAGCTCAAGAATTTAAGAGAAACACACCTGGAGTTGATTTCTATGTCTAAAAATGAGCGCGTGTTCTTAATGATGGGAATGTGTGCCACGCATGTGCTTATACAGGATAATATGGTGATTGTGGTTATAGGATAATAATGTGATTATAGCCCAGTTGTTGACAGCTTTCGTCAACTTGCTGAAGTTTGTCATTGTGCTCTGCCAGACTATACACACACAAATGGATGCTATACTAAAATATTTGAAAAGAAATAGAGATAATTGCACAGTTTTAGTTGGTATGAAGATAGTTTAACTTCACCTGACTGTTGCTGGTTTGATAGAAAGCTGCTAATCTATAATTTGGACCCCAGTGGAAAATGTGTGAGGCCTGCCACCAGGGGGCGTTGTGCAGTCTCAACAGGCAGAGATTTTAATAGTGCTGAGCATGCTAAATAAGATCTACTGTGCACAGACCTCCCAAATACAAATGAATCCTAGAGACAAATGAGAAAATGATTAATCCTTTTCACTTTAACGCAAAAGTGCAGCTCATATAATGTGGCTTTTTTTTTTCATCCTTCATGTTGTACATTTCAGATAAAGTGTTCGGACTACTTTTTTCCATCTCTTATTTCTAAGGTATCTGTCCTAAAGGGATCCCCAAAGATTCAATAAATCAAATGTGACTCTTTGTATGGTTATGTGGCTCATGTGGCTAAACTGTGGATGAAGTGATGCTGACAGTCTGTACAGTGTCACTCGCTGAAATTATATGCCTTTGCTAAAATCCCAACCAAGCCAGGTCTGCTCCTACATGCAGTGTTAGAGTGCTTCTCTGAACTTGGTTCAAGGTTGAAAACATTATTGTATTATTTTAAAAAATATATATTTTAAGTTAAAAGGACATACTTCTGAATTTAGTGAGGGGCAAATTTCACAGGTTGATTTAGTGTTTCCTTCGATGTCGAGAAGATATTTTAACTTTATATGAGATCTTTCAAAGGTTAATACATGATAAATAACTTTATTAATGGTTTATTTAAGACATTTATTATGGCTTTATTCATATTAATACTGTGTAAAATAAGTTTGACTAGTGTATCTTCCATCAATTAACAACATACCTACTAACATTTACAACAAACGGGTGGTGTGTATATTAGAAAGTGGGAAAACTTGCAAACTTTGTTCACAGTTTACAAAAATTCATAACAGTATGCTTGAAAGCTAATTAGACATCAAGTACAACATAATTTAACTTGATTTATTGGCCACTTGGGGGCAGCGGAAACAATCTTTAAACACAGTACTGACATAGCCTTGTTAGCTTTTTATAGTTGGACATGTTAGCAAGCATTTAGCTTATTTACACATCCAGCAGTTACAGTACGGAGCAACATTATCATTCATTTGGAGTTGTATTTGTAGACAGCTGATGAATATAAACTCAATATTCACTCTCCTTTTTAGCTCTGTTGTTGGTCTCCAGCAACTCCAGAGAGAGGGAAATATCTGATGTGGCTGTTTACTGTAGCTGCTAAATGAACAGTTAGTATAGAGCGAGTTTATCAAACAGATAAAGTTTAACTTTATTGTCAGTCCAAAACCAGACACTCAGAATGAAATTGCATAATATGAACATTTATTATCATCTGCTACTGTAGGTCATTTTTAAACACCAATGATCTAACCAATGTGAATATACATATAAATAAATATATTAATAAACACATAGATAACCAGACAATTATAAATCAACAGCTAAACAACACACAGACCAGTCAGGTATCGTTTAGAGTTATAGCAGCACAACAGGAACACTAAATACTAAAAATACTATGAGGAGTATATTTATAACAAAAATTGCATTTATTGTACATACAGTAGGTGTTTTAAAGGCAGCAGTTAGCGTTCAAAATGGCTTGGTGAGGTGTCTTGTGTGGCAAAGTAAAAAAAGATGCTGTAACGTTCTGCTGTACTCAGTTTATTCCTGATTTTATATTTGATTTTACACATGTCCATTTACTGAGAGGTTATCGCTGAGTAAAGGAAAAACCCAGCGTTATTAGTATGTGGTAAAAGTAATCAGAAGCTTGGTTGATTCATTGATTGTCTAATTGGTTAATGGACTCTTTTGATAGTATTGAATTGATTTTTTTTTAAAGCAAGGCTTCTGTAGTAAGCTGAGTATCTCTGGTTTAAGACTGTTTGGACAAATACATGTAATTTAGATCTTAGTGCTTATGTTTTCCTTTCATAACCATTTATAATGATAGGCTATTGTTAAAGGTCAGCTGTCAATAGGTCACCTCGAGCACACGGTTCACATTTATTTCTGGTTATTTTTAAAGCATGTGCTCAAGAAAACCAATTTAAAGTACATGCTGAAAGAGAGGATGTGAAGTGTTTTTAACCATTATGTCTAATTCAGCATAGTGACACTTTAAATGACCCCTGAAGTCAGGGCATGGCCTCTGGGGAGATTGGAGGGTCATGATGGAGAGAGAAGTGATATAATGTTAGTGTGAGGGAGGGAGGGAGGGAGTGAGAGGGAGAGAGAGGGGGGGGGGGAGAGAGAGGGAGAGAGAGAGAGATGGACCGTAGCCAATGATCAGCAAGCAGAATAACTAAAGTAGAGACACAGAAGAGATTTCATAAAGCCAGTTACTCCCAACAGGCCTAAAATGCGAGCATGTCACACAGAGGATGAGCGAGGATGAGATACAAAGCCGGATATGAAGCAAGAGGTGAATAAGAGCAGCCAGGTGATCCAGTCCATTTATTAATTTTAATCATTAGTCCGGATCATTTTCATTGATGCGTTAGCTGGCGGTGAGGGCCGTCAAGGAATGGTTTAGATTATAGCCTGGGATCGGAAACACCTTTTAGTCCAAAAAAAAAAGAAAAGGAAAAGAAATATGACATCGAAATCCAAGATCCTACAATAGGAGCAGCAGCGGCGGCGGCGGCAGCAGAGGAGAGGAGAGGAGGAACCGGATTCACGGGACGCATGAATTAAAGAATCATCCACACCTCACGTTTCCCTCCCTTCATGTGCTCAACCGGAGGTGTGTGGAGGAGAGAGCGACTCGAGTCTGCAGCCGATGCCCGGAGAAAACAGCAGCCTGTGTGCAGGCAGCTGTGGAAGACGGGGGAGGTGGTGCACAAGTGTCGGTGTTTATTATCGGGGATCTGAGGCATGGGCTGCGCTCCCAGTATCCACGTCTCTCAGAGTGGCGTGATCTACTGCCGAGACTCAGACGAATCCAACTCCCCCCACCAGACCACCACCATCTCTCAGGGCACCGCGGCCACTCTGCACGGGCTCTTCATCAAGACCGATGCGGCCGAGACCATCCCCTCCATCCCCTCCTCCATCCCCTCCGTCATCACCTACCAGAGCCGCCACTCGCGCAACAACTCGTGCCGGGATCGCAAGGAGAACAGCGGGGGACACATCCGCATCGAGGCCGAGACGCAGACAAGCCACACCAGCGTCAAGGTACAAAACCCAAAACCCAAAACACGGGGGGCGTATTGGCACAGGCACAACATCAACACAGGGGTCGTGAGTGAAAACCCACACGTGAGGAGGCCTTTTGTTTGTTTGTTTGTTTGTTTTGTTTACCACCAGAGGCCCAAGGCTGTCAAATCACAATTCTGTAATGACATGCAATGCAAGGGTGTAACTTTGGTTTGAGAAGTGGTGGGGGGCACAAAACAAGGGGTGTCTGCTATAACAATGTTGAATCCCATTTTCTGTATTGTATAGGCTAAACACATTAAGGGACTATGGTGATACAAAAATCCAGGATATAATTATGTTGTTCATAATGATATATACTACACTGCCAGACAGTATAGTAAGCTACCACTATATAGTAGACGGGTAAAATCTGGACTGGATTGATATTGAAGAGGCCAAAGTCTCTTTAAAACACAGTTTCAGAATTGTGAAAGCTTTACTCTATGTGTGAAAATGCAATAAAAGCAGATTTCACAGTTTTTTTCCCTTCTTCATATACATATAAACCACTTTAGACCATACAGGAATAGATTTGAAAAGTGAAGGGGAGATGTCCCCTCTGTCCCCAGTGGAAATTACGTCCTAGATGAAATGTATAGTTCATTCAGCCTCTCTGCATTCACTGCAGCCTGCAATTAGTGTGCAATAGTGATAATAATTGACTGTATTAGCCTGCAGCCTGGGATATGATTCACTCTTACTGTGCTACTCACACATGCATATTTCTGAAATGATGTATGACAGGAACAGAAGGCTATCAATTATTTATTAGTAAAAAAAAAATGATGCACTTCAGCATGGATCTGGCTTTAACTGAACTGTAAAGGACACAACATGTTACAGTATGTCCTGTGATTGTACTGGCAGGATCTTATTTGTCCAAAGAGGTGAAAACTTTATACTTTATACTACAAGTGTTGTGGGAGAATGTGCAGGTGAAGTTGTGTAAGTGATCTCTACTTTTTGCGTTTTTTATTCACCCTCAACTCTCAACATGAGGCAGTAAACTCTCTAAATGTAAGCTATGACAAAAAGCTTGTTTACAGACTGTTGTTTATTATCCCTAAGTACAGCCCTGCAGCCTCGGGGCAAAGGTTCCTACAGGCAGGATGCATTGTAGAATGAGCTAAAATGTGCAAGTTGCTAACTAAGGACTAAAGCATAGACAGTATGAATCAAAAGTGGTAGAAATCAAAGGATTGTCTGTGGTTTGACAACTTGTGTTCATCCCTTATTTACACTAAGTTAACATACAACACATTGCTCTGAAGTTATATTAATAAAGAACAATTATCTTGCCTTTCTACGGTAGCCCGGAGGGTTGCTTCAGTCTGTGGTAAAACTCATCACACTGGGAGACATTGTCTGATTCAGCATGGTAGATATTATGTAATCAGCTACTGGCTTAGCAAACTAAATTAATAAGCTACAAATCAAAAAATCAAGTTGTTTGACAAGCTTTCAAACACTTCTCGAGGTCTTCCTCAACAAGTGAAGATCGGGATGACAAACAAGCTACACAAAGAAAAGTCTGACATAAACTGAAAAAGATTACCCTGAGTTAAAAGATAAGTTCACAGGTTTTCTAAGTCTGTCTTAAAACAACAGACAAGACCCCAAATGAACATTGAAACAAGTTTTAATTGCTGCAATCATTCCTCATGTTCATACTAACAATTAAAACACCCCGTCATGATGCTCTGACAATGTGTTGATTGGGATAATGGGAGACAACATCCGCAGTCTCTTTCTTTGTTAAAATCTATTCAAAACTTTATTTGAAGCTAATATGAAGCTTGAGCCAACCAAATCAGTCAAATCACAAGTGTCTTTCAACGTCACAGTCTTTTTAGTTCCTCTTTTTGTGACTATACTTCCACCACTGCTCAACAGGGAAACACTATCTCCGTGGACACACTGTGGATTTTGTCCTCCACCTCTTACATCGAAGGGGATCTTTGACTTGTCAGTATGAACAGGAGAAATGAGAACAATGAGGAAAAACTCTTTCACTGTTCATTTGGACACTTGACTACTGTTTTAACCCTCCTGTTGTCCTCGAGTCATTGAAGGAAGGGAGGGAGGAAGAAGGAAGGAATGAAAGGAGGAAGCAAGGAAGGAAGGAAAGGAGGGAGGAAAGAAAGAGAGAAGGAGGGAAGGAAAGAAGGGAGGAAAGAAAGAGAGAAGGAATGAAGGAAGAAGGAAAGGAGGGAGGAAAGAAGGCAGGAAAGGAGGGAGGGAGGAAGGAAAGAGAGAAGGAGGGAAGGCAGAAGGAAGGAAGGGAGGGAGGAAAGAAGGAACAGTCAAAACGGACAGGGTCAATTTGACCCGAGAGGACGACACAAGGGTTAAGACATGTAAAAAAAATTGTGAAGCTGTCCTTTAAGTTTGTTGGTCAAGCTGCTGTTTACAAGATGAAGAATGAACTTTAACACTCAAAATTAAAGTTAGTTATTCAAACATTAAACATCCGTCACTTCATGTACCAGATTTAAAAGCATGCATGAGTAATTTATTAAGTAAATACATGAAATGGGAGTTCTGAAAGTGAAAACTGAGAGTCTTGCTTTAGCAGTTCTCATTCAGCGTTTTGGAAACAGAACTTCACCCTAAAGATCATGAACTTGTCGAGTCTTGTGCACGTCTAATCATATTATTTGTGTATTTTTTACTTGTTGATGGATCCTTCTCATGAGGGAGCATGTGAAAAGATACTTCTTCGTATTTATGATCGAACCCTGGAGGATATAGCTGTGTTTTGTTAGGAAGTAGTGTAGCAGATGATCAAGTCATCAGACCCTCAGAATAGATTAACCCCTTCAGGCATGAATGAGATTTGGATGATATAACAAAGTCAAATAGACAAGATTGGAAGATTTTTGTTTGTTTCATTTGATTTTTGCAAAGGTTTTATACACTTTTAGGTCTTTGGTTAATAAAACAGGCTTTATTTAATAGTTATGGATCTGTTTTTGAAATATTGTGTCACTTCTTGTGCTGTTTAAGCCTTTATAGAGACTTTATGTTTTGTCCTAATATGGAAGAAAACGGGTGCAATATGAGTCATTGGATTGAATGAAAATATTTAGTCATCCTAACAGGATGCTTTTCATTATCAGCGTTAATCATACAACACATTGCAGTACTGTAGATTATTAATATTTAAGTCCAGCCAGAGGGTTACAGCCAGAAGTATATCTGACATTGTGGAATGATTTAAGACCAACTCTCTTATCTATGATCAATGCTGCTTTAGCAAGAGGTTCATTTGGGAATACAGCTACAACTGCTTTATGTCTTCGCTCTGAAAGAAAAATAAATTCTAATTACTGCTAAAATGATTGTCCATTATTGTTAATAAATTACAATATGTTGTTTTCCAAGATCTTAGCATTGCAGTAAGAGACATTTTTCTGAAGCTGGGTAACTGAGATCAATCTGGTTTTCTTCATATACTGCATGAAAATCATGGATGTTGCAACTATGATGTTATCCGCTGGTTTGTTGACTTGCATTTTGAGGACTCTAGTTTGTCATTTTGACCGCCGCTATTTTTGATTTTTTTGAGCCAGAAGTGATGAGAAGTGATGATATTTACACTAGAGGGTTGAAGCTGACCCTAACACTAGCTTGTAGCTTATTTAGCATGTTGTATCTAAAGTCTATGATTAACTGTGATTATGCCAACGCTAATTGTTGCTTGTGAAGAAACAGACTTAAGACCATTAAAACAAAACGTACTTACCAGGAAACTGAACATCTGATTCCTTAAAGCGTCTTTTACTAAAAACCAAATGCTGAACAACCAAAGTAGGCATGGGCCGGTATGAGATTCTGGCGGTATGATAACCATAAATAAAAATATCACGGTTTCACAGTATGGCGGTATTGTGATTACAGCTCTAAAATGTTCCTAAAAGGAAGAAAAATAAAGACAGACATGTTAATTTAACCTGAATCTGTAATGACAGCGTGAGGGGTTGTGATACTCTACGCTGCAGCTGCACCATCTGAGGGGTTTCTGACCTGCACTTCCTGTCTCTGACCAGACTAAAAACAGCTCATACCTTAGGAACGGTATGACAGAAAATTTGGCGGTTTCGGTTATCGTGGCTTTTTCAAATCGCGGTATACCTTGAACACGGTTATCATCCCATGCCTAAACTAAAGTTAGCTAACCAACATTGTTACTGTGATTTGTTGTCAGATTTGAATTAAATGAGACTAAAAGTTACAAATTGAACATCATGCTATATTGAAGAAGACTTGAAATGTAGAATTTAGACCATAAACTCATCAGGGAAGTGTTTACTGAGGTAATAAGGTCATTTTCTTACATGCCTCTATACAATCAGACTTCTTTTTGGCCATTAGACAGAATGTGGGTTTAACGTACTTCCACTATGGCTTAACTTTTCAGACCCGGCACTATCTGCTTGGTTTTATTAAGGATTGCATACCTTCAGATAATATACGTTGTGTGTTTAATATTGTGGGCGTGCTGCCAGGAAGCACACCAAGAGTTATTTTATCAGTTGATGCTGAAAAAAAGCTTTTGAGCGGTTATATATTGGCCTTACCTCTGGAAAGTTTTAGGTATTAAGGAGGCTTTTATTATAGCTGTCATTACAAGTATTAATTTATCTCCATCTTTTATAATAACAAGAAGTAGTAGACAGGTGGACCCACTCAGTCCTGTGCTTTTATATGGTTACTATGGAGCCTTTAATATAGAAATGAAGAGATTGTACTTTAGTTAAATCAATATTTTCTTCATTCTACAAAGCTTCTTTTTTTTTAGGATCTTTATATGCAGATGACATTGTACTATTTTTTTGAGGAAGTGTGAGATTATCTTTCAAACATTTTATCTGTTATGGAAGAGTTGAGCTGACAGATATGTAATACAACCCAATCTAAAAAAAAAGATAGGGATTTTTAATCTATTTTAAATCTATAAAATCAGAGTAGAATATATTTTTTCTAGTAGCATGTTGATGATTCTTCCCAGGGTACATTTCTGTTAGTTCAGAGCTTTTTTTTTTTTTTTTATCCACCTACTTTTGACTACTGGAAGAAACTCTATCACATAATTTCACTATGTGTATGGAAAGGGAAATGGTCAAGAATTAAATGAGTCCATCATAGAGTAATCCATCAGGAAACCAGTGAACTTTCAATTCCATATTTCAAATTATACTTTCAAGCCTTCCCGTTTTTGTTCTTTTGATAAACTGGTTTAATTCTTTAATGACCACATGGGTAGACATGGAAACCAATAACATGAATTCCTCTCATGGAGATAGATGTATGTACAGACCTATCTCTTTGTACCGTTTCTATTCTGCAACATTTTTTGAGAAGATGAATAAATGGACAACAAAATGGCACAGACAAACCCCAATTTTTCATAACCGTCTATTAAGAACAGATGGACGTCGTTTTTTCCTCATCCCTGTGGGGAAAATCAACCATTTGCTTCCATGGTGATATCATGGATGGTAGCGGTTTAAGAGCAGTTCAAGACTTGCAGAATGCATATAACCTCCCAATTTTTTCTTTATGTACTCTCCTCTCTGATGTGTGTGTGTGTGTGTGTGTGTGTGTGTGTGTGTCTCTGTGTGTGTGTGTAGGAATTTCTGGGGATTCCCGAAACCCTCGATCATCCGCTTTATGACCAGATTGAGACCTTACTTAAACTTCCAAAACATCAAGTTATAAAACTTTACCGACTAGAACACTCACACCTCCAGGGATTACACAAGCCTGGAGCACAGACCTCTCTGTGTCTGGGAAGACGATAAATTGGCGAAGAGTCTGGGGGAATATTATCTTTTCATCCTTGAATCGTCAACTGATACATTTTAAATTTATCTATAGGTTTCATTCGACGCCAGTGAAAGCACATCATATATGAAAACGGTAACTACACTAGCTTATATACTGTACATCAAATTTAATAGAAACTTATTTACATATGATCAGAGATTGTCACCCAGTTAAAAAATGATTACTTGTCTCTGTGGTGTAACTGGCTGTCATTTAACTTGCAACTGATCCAGAGCTGATGGTCCTAATCGATGAGTCCTCCTGTAATACGACTCTTCATCAGAAACAATCTCTGACTTGCGGATTGCACAGCTGCAAAAGAGACTGCTGGCATTAAGATGGGCAGCTTCTTCATTCTCTATTGGTAAATCAATGTTCTTAGTAGTCTATTAGACATTTAAGTCAAGCAATATTCATCAGCAAAATTAAATGAGGGTAGTAAAGATATCACACAGGCTTGGAAAAGTCATATAAACATGGCAAAAGACTGTTTTCTTCTAGATTATTTTCATTTTATATAATTTATATATTCTGTTTGTCATTTAAATTTTGTATATTAATATTTAAACTGTATCCATGTGTTTGTAAGTATACATACAGATAGATAGAGGAAAGAGGGTGTGGAGCACTGGTGGAAAAGTAAGAGTTATTCTGCTTGTATATATTTAGCGATACTACCTTTTAATAGATTTGTATCATGAGTTCAGGGTGGCACAGACAGGGTATGTGTATGCAGAGTGTGTTGGTTTGTCAGCTGTTCGTTGGCTCCCCTTTAGTTCCCATCCCATCTATCTCAGAGGACTGAGCGAGAATCAATGATACCATTTATTATTAAAATCATCTGCCTTTCCCTGCAGGATCCTGATAATCTTCCATGGTGTTGATCACGCTCCCATGTGTGTCTGGGTGTGTGTGTGTGTGTGGGTGTGTGTGTGTGCTTGCATATGTGAGTGCATGTTTTATAAACACAAGTCATTTGTTTACCCCTCTGGTCAGTGCAGCAGGAGTGTGAACAGTCACATGTGAAGGAGCTGATGCTGGTGGCCCGTACAGACATGCCTACAGGGCCTCTTACACAGTTAACGACTTATAAGAACATGCAGACAAGAGCATGAATTAGCAATTTATCAGCATCATTGTAAACCCCTCCAACCCCCCAACCCCCCCCCCCCCCCCTTCTGTTTGGATGTGCAAAAGTTCAGTGATCGACAATGCAGGTTCTGTGTTCTGAATAAGAGACGAGAGCAAAGCGGCAAAACTGATTATCAAACCAAGCCTAATTAACACAGTCCATCTAACATGACACTCTGACACACTATCTTTTTTTATTATTTAAAAAAAAAAAAAAAGTACAAAGATCAATTTAAAAACTATGCAAGACAAGTGACAAAATGCAAGTTGTCCCCTTGAGAAGAAAACAGGAAGTTGCATGTCAGTACAGAAAGATCAGTGTCATGATGACAACAAACATGCGTTATGCTGGCTGGAGGTGATGATTAGACGAACACAAATCTCAACAGACAGTCAAGAGGCAGGAAAATTACAAAGTATGATGAGAAGCGTCTGAAGAGTAAAAGAGTAGAGTGTAGTGCATGAGTTTTTGAAAGGTAAAGAGGCATTTTTATTCACCTTAAACATGTGAGATGGTGTTTTTTCTTCCTTGAATAGGAAATTTGAGACGTGCCACCTTTTTCATTTTTTTGGAATATGCTTACTTTAAAGTATGCACCACAAGATGAGATAAATCATCTGATCTTGTACCTTTCTAGTTTTTAATTTGTGTTAACAAAGTGTTTCAAGTGTTTTTATTAGAGCACAGTTATACAGTTATACATTTACAGTATACACACATCTGTGCACATAGAGTACAGGTCATAGTACACTTGTTTTTATTATAACATAATAAATAGATGAAAAGAACCGATATAAAATGTGAAATGCAAAATACAAAGAAAGAGAAGTAGTTAAGAATTTAAAAAAATAAAATAAAAATAATAATAATAATAATAATAAAAATAAATAAATGCATAAATAAATAAAAAATAAAAAGATAATAATAATAATAATATAATAATAATAATAATAATAATAATAATAATAATAATAATAATAAATAAATAAATAAATAATAATTAATTAATTAAATAATAAAAAAAAAATAATAATAAAAAATAAATAAATAAATAAATACAATTAAAATACATATCAAATCAAATGTTAACACAAATTGGAGCCTGTATCATACATGATGTCTCAAATCTCAGCCAGAACAGTCCGGGCATTATTTCCTTTTATTACATTAACAAAGCGATTCTCACCGTAACAGACAATTCATCTTGTTTGCACACATCACAAGTACAGTACAGTACAATGCACAGTAATTACAGTGTGAACAGTACATGGTGTAACTATCACATGTGCTATTTG
Source organism: Scomber japonicus (assembly GCF_027409825.1). NCBI lineage: Eukaryota > Metazoa > Chordata > Actinopteri > Scombriformes > Scombridae > Scomber > Scomber japonicus. The sequence goes on from NC_070596.1 coordinate 26,612,839, forward strand.
AACCCATGCTATAGAAAACATCTTGAAATATGAAAACACATCTAGTTTCCATCCACACTGAACCAGCAGCGTTTATCACAATTAAAAATGTATATTTACAAAAACTCTCTGCAGAGTTAAAACATCTGAGTCTGCTTTCATGTGGATGGGGGACGGGGGGGGGGGACGGGGGGCGGGGGTTTGCTTCTGGAAAATGTTGGCGTATGTGTGTTCGGCTCTAGGCGGCTGTGAGCTTTTAAGTTGTAATATGAAGAAGAAGAAAATGTTGTGTTGCTTCTGATCTGCTTTTGAGCATCCTTTTTTTAAAATCCTGATTTCTGCCAAGTCACAAGTGGGCCGGACCCATCTTCAACCTAATGGTGTGGCCAAGAGCAGGGACGGAGGGGGGAGGGGGGAGGGGGGGGGGGGGGGGCAGGAAATAGCGTGGGTAGGGTTGTAAACATAAACTATGGGAGCTAGCATGGCTTGAGTACTAACAACATGAATGAATTTTTACAGCATTTTTTTAATGAAACATTTCATCATGTCATTAACCTCAGACTGCTGCTAGCGTTACTTTACAGAGCAAGTTATGAACACAAGAATATAAACAAGCAATATTTCCAGAAGAAGAGGTCAGTGTCTCTCCCCTCTCTCGCGATTTCATGAGTCAGAGCTCAATCGGATCTAAAAGCAAATGAACTCAAAGTGAAGGGGGGGGGGGGGGGGGTCAGTTTACGACAGGAAGCAAACGCGTCTCATCCTGTCGCACATACAGTACAGTAGACATGAGGAGTGAATTTCAGCCTGATTGCAGCATTAAGAGAAAGACCTAAACTCACAGCTCAGGCCATGCTCAGCAGTGTGTTGGCTTTTTAAATGGATGCTTTTTTTTTAGTTTAAGTAATGATTATTTGTCATCATTATTGAAGCTGTTACTGTTATTTCACGTTTATTTGAGTAGCCATTTTTATATCTCTCCACTTTAACTGGAGACTCAAATTTAAACCAGATACTAAAAAGACTAAAAAGACTTGAACTGACAGCTCAGGCCATGCTCAGCAGTGTGTTTTCTAGTGTGTTTAATATTGAGCTTTTTGACTTTAAATGGATGCTTTTTTGTTTTTTTAGTCTAAGTAATGATTATTTGTCATCATTATTGAAGCTGTTACTGTTATTTCACATTTATTTGAGTAGCCATTTTTTATTTCGTTCGCTTTACAGCTTCAAAATCATCTGTAAAAGTAATTGAAGTAAGAAAATTGTTCTCCGTCTCTCTGCTTTACTTTAACTGGAGACTCAAATTTAAACCAGCTACAAAAAAGACCTGGACTGACAGCTCAGGCCATGCTCAGCAGTGTATTTAATATTGAGCTTTTTGACTTTTTAAATGAATGCTTTTTCTTTTAGTCTAAGTAATGATTATTTGTCATCATTATTGAAGCTGTTTTTTTTCTTGTCTTCAGCATAGACGCCTTTATTCAACAGTAGACAGACAGGAAACATGGAAGAGAGAAGGGGGGGGGGGGGGGGGGGGTGACATGCAAAAAAAAGCAAAGGACCTCCGGCCGGGATTCGAACCGGGGTCGGCTGCGTTATATGGCATGCGCTCTAACCTCATTATCGAAGCTGTTACTGTTATTTCAGATTTTATTTGAGTACCATTTTTTTTTATTTCATTCGCTTTATAGCTTCAAAATCATCTGTAAAAGTAATTGAAGTAAGAAAATTGTTCTCCTCCGTCTCTCTCTCCTTCACTTTAACTGGAGACTCAACTTTAAACTCACTTCCTCACAGTCAGTATAACCAATTGCACAACACAGGTGCTGTCACCATTAACCTGTATTAATGTTTATTTTGTATATTTTCTCAGATGTTGCTGTGATCATAGAGTAATATGACACCCACAGTCTTGCTGCTGCCGCTCTGGGATAACAGTTAAAGTTGTTACTAGTCATCGAATCACTATTATTATTATTATTATGCTTGTTCAACAGTCCAATATGTTAATGACATAAATGATCCAGGAGCTCAGCATGTAGAGCAGCAGAAGATACAATAAGAGTTTTGATTGTGATTTAATATTTGTGTTTGTGCCATCTGGAAAAACAACCAAAAAAAAAAAAAAAAAAAAGATATTCAGCTGTTTTTCTGTTGGTTTTTTTAAGAAGGAGATTTGTATGAAAATGACCCGTGGACAGCAGCGTCTGTAGTTTTGGATGCAGTCTGGGTTTGGATGTAAGAGGAAGTGTGTGTGTGTGTGTGTGTGTGTGAGAGAGTGTGTGTGAGAGTGTGTGTGTGTGTGTGTGAGCAGGAATGTCACCCAGGCTGTGAAGTGGAAAATAGTTTGAATGCTGGACTGGAATAACTGTTTACATACAAGGAAGTTCCTGTAGGTGTGTGTGTGTGTGTGTGTGTGTGTGTGTGTGTGTGTGTGTGTGTGTTTAAATGCATGTTATCTCATTTTAGCGTAGTTTAAATCTTTATATTGTGCACAGTCGTGTTTACTTGCTCTTTTTTTTGGGAAGTCATTACTGATTAGTACCATAGATGCTGAGTATTGAGAATTAAATATTGATTTTTTTTTGCATCTCAAATTGCGGTTTTATTTTGGAAAATGAAAAACTAAGTATTTACTTAAGGTACTGAATGTTGAGGCTTTTTGAGATCAACACTGGAGACTCTTCAGCAGGATTAGACGACATACTCTGAGACTTCAACACACTCTGTATTCCCAAACTTTGTTCAAATTAGATGCTTCAATCCATGTGATTTGCATGTTAGACCAAAGCCTGACCAAGTGTGGATGTTTAAGGCCAATAACAACATTATATTTGAGTGTTTAAATACTCAAACTCTTGGATATGTACTCTTTACATGTAGTTATTTGTGATAAACATACAGGATGTCCAGAGTCCATTTTACATTTGAGCAAGTATCAGAGTCTCAAATATAATGTAGAAGCCATGAATGAATTAACACAGGTATATTTTTCTATTAAGGTGAAGGTGTGTATTTTTTGGTGTTTGTTTTGGTCATGACATCATTTATTATGTGGTAATATTGAGAAGGGGGATAGCGGGTCACAAGGATATGGGCAGAGATGGGCACAAATACATTAAAATGTATTTCCAAATAAAATACCAAATACCCACCTTAAAAATGTATCAAAATAAAATACTGTATTTTTGTATTTTCAAAATACTACAAAATACTTCTTTCCCTAAGGCAGTTTTTTAAACAACCTTTCTCTAATAGCCTTTTTCATCTATCCCTGCACATAGATAGATCTCAATAAAATACAAATTACAAAATAGTATTTTGTATTTTAAATACATGTATTAGAAATACTGCCCATCCCTGGATATGGGGGGGGGGGGGGGATATTAATTGAATATAGTCACTGCTACTTTTTGTTTGATCACTGTGATTACATTTGATTATCGATTTGTCCACGCTATCATGAGTCATGAATCTTCTTTTTGTTATAATAAATCGAAGCGTATATTTTGAAATCTTCCGTTAAGCTCATCAGACAACAAAGACCCAACTTCAGTCCCTCGGCGACTCCTTTGTTCTTTGAAGTTTCTACATAGAAGTTTCACACATCCACACATTTCCACTGCATCAAAAGTAAGGGTGCATTAAAGAATGTAATTTCACAATTCTGTATATGAATGACATTTTTACTAAATGTTACACCTTTCGTTGTGTGACCTCGTCCTGAAACTTCATTGACTTGACTTAAATGTTTGATTTTTACAATTATTCTGCTTGACTCTTTATATCATGACTTTAAGTGGATCAGTTTTGTGGTTCTTACCTTTTTGTATTTTAGGATAGTTTTGGTCAAAATTAGCATGTTTGGTGTCGTAGTCATGTTTTACAGTCTTTAAATGAACAAGTTTTCCTTAGTCAACTCATCCTTTTAAAGACCTTCCTTGTTTTGGATCATATTATAAAGCCAATTTACTTGGACACTCGGGTGAAGAGAGGGGCGGAGCTGTCAACTGATCACCTGGTGGTGAGTTGGCTACGATGGTGGGGGAGGATGCAGGTCAGACCTGGCAGACCCAAACGTATTGTGAGGGTCTGCTGGGAATGTCTGGCAATTGAGTCTGAGTGGGCCATGTTCCGTGCCTCCATTGTTAAAGCGACCTTCCTTGTTTAGGATCATATTATAAAGCCAATTGACTTCAACTGGAGTTCCTACATCCTACAGCAGCCTTGTTAACTGTGGTGACCAGCAGGTGGCTGAATGATGACAGGTGAGGTGAGGTGAGGTAGTGATGTGTTACAGGGAGCAGTCTGGTTCAGGTTGTGGTGAAATTTTGCTCCCAGATTGTTATTCAGTCCAGATACAGACCAGAGTCTATATGTTCAGTATGTATAGCCTAAGGAAGTATCCGCTGATGCTTTGGTCTCGTTCTGCTTTGGAGCAACTTCAAACACAGAGGCTCAATCACAGTTTCCAGATTACAGTGCTAAACACAATAATTGCACTTGTTCTCATAATGTTGAGAAGAGAGCGTTAGAGTGGGAGCTCCTTCGCACTATAATTTGGAATCATTTTCAACAATGAATGCTAAAACACCCGAGTAGAAAAAAGGGGGACTTGAACAACTACTGTTAGTATGTGCAGTGATGGCCTCTACAGTGTGCTATTATTGGCAGCGTGATCATCAAATCTGAAGGTTACCCTGAGTGAAGAAGATCACATGACAAAGTTAACCAACATTAAAACGTCCTGTTGATCAATGTGAGCTTATCACTGACTTCACAGCGTTGATAGAAGTCTGAATGATAAGGAGGATGATAAGTGTAGCCGTGTGCAGACTGAGGCCGACCTCAAGTCCATCGTGGCTTGACAGAAGGCCACCTGCTCGGAAGATAAGATGTTCTGAGGCCTTGTTGCAAGGACTGTGATTCACGTAAACAGCAAGGCCTGCAATGATGAGGAATATCATACAATGAAAGCTGACTTGCTTGGCATTTATCTGGCAATATATACAAAATACATCACATGGCATTTCACTGCTGGTTCAGATACAAATGTAAATGATATAATTTAAGGGCCACATACAGGTATATTTGATCTCATGTGGGCCAGACCATTAAAATCCACTGCATAGTAACCTACAGTATAAATAATATATAATGACTTTACTATAATAAACCATCTATTCACAAAGCAGATGAACAGGACTTAAGTAAAATTGGATAAATCGTCCCAAATGTAAAAAAAAAAAAAATTGCAGAAAGGGCTGACAGTTTGGGGTTACCGTGGTAACAGATACTGATTAAAAATGTGTCCTTAAAATCAATTATATCAAGTTTGATGTCAACAGGAAAATCAGAAAAATTGGGACTTTAGTATTCTGCATATTTTATACTTTGCAAAGTTATCCAGTGGGCCAGATTGGACCCTTTGGAGGCCTGGTTCTGGCCCACGAGCCTTATGTTTGACACCCCTGATATAATGCATAGGATAAGAGGAATATTTAGCCACGATCTGAAGGCCGAAATAACATCATGAGTTTCAGAGTTAGAGCCACATATACATTGTTAGGTCTAGATGAGAAACACACCTCTCTCTTTGTCACTTACTCACAATGATTAGACATTGGCATGTTAACGTTAAGTGAAACCGACTTTTCACTGTTCTCCAGCCATAACGTAAACTAAAATTGTCATCTTTTTATAATCCAACATCATTGTAAACAGTGAAAACACATTTTAAAAAGAATACATTAAACATGCCATAACTTTGTTACACTGATTGCATTTGTGGAGAATAAGCGGCGCCACAAAATGTGCAATGAAAGGCGATGTTTAATCTGTATCATCACAGTGTGTATACATGATGTACCTGGGCCCCAATAAGTAAGGGTTTATTTATACAGCACCTTTTCAAGCCAAGTGCTTCACAGAAACAAAGACAACAGAAGATGTTGAAATGACTGCACGAGTGAGGCGACTCCACTGAAAGAAAAACATCAGTTATAGTTAGTTGAAGATAGTTTAGATTAGGAAACAATATAAAAGGAGCCTGTCTGACTTTACAATCTCTAACATAATCCCCCTGTGGTGGAGAATGTATATGTTTAACCCTCCTGTTGTCCTCAGGTCAAGGAAGGAAGGGAGGAAAGGAGGAAAGGAGGAAAGGAAGGGAGGGAGGAAAGGAGGAAGGAAGGACAGGAGGAAGAGATGAGGAAGGAAGGAAGGAAGGACAGGAGGAAGGGATGAGGAAGGAAGGAAGGAAATCAGTAAGGAGGAAAAGAGGGAGGGAGTAAGGAGGGGGGAAAGGAGGAAAAGAGGAAGGAAGGAAAGGAGGAAGGAAGGAAGGGGGAGGGAGGGAGCAAGGAAGGAAATGAGGAAGGAAAGGAGGAAGGAAGGAAGGAAAGAAGGAAGGGAGGGAGGAAAGGAGGAAGGAAGAAAGGAGGGAAGGAAAGAAGTAAGGAAGGAAGGGAGGGAGGAAGGGATGAAGAAGGAAGAAAGGAAGGAAGGGAGGAAAGGAGGAAGTAAGGAAGGAAGGGAGGGAGGAAAGGAGGAAGGAAGGAGGGAGGAAAGGAGGAAGGAAGGAAGTAGGGAGGAAGGAAGGAAGGAAGGAAGTAGGGAGGGAGGAAGGAAGGAAGGCAGGAAGCATGGAAGGAAGGATGGAAGGAAATAAGGAAAGAAGTATGAAAGGAGGAGGGGGCAAAGAAAGAGGGAAGGAGGGGAAGAACAAAGGAAAAATTAAAGAAGGAAAGGAAAGGAAGAAGGAAAAAGAAGGATAAATAGACTCGGAGGCCAACGGACCAGAAGCCCCCCGACTCCTACCCACCCCCCCCCCACCCCTTACGGAGCCAGTACAAATTATCCAGCCCGGGAGACGCAGGACCCAGAACGATTCCCAAGAGGATTTTTTGTTACTCCTCCTTTTTTCTCTTGAAGATAAATCCCACACTTGAAGTAACTTTTAATAACATTTTGCTCGTCAGAACTTCATCAAGGAAAAATGTATACAAATGAAAACAACACTATCTATATATAGTTTAACTCTATTTTAAGGTTTAAGGTTAATGAACTCCTCCAATAGGAAAACAAACAGGATACTGACTAACTGTAAACATACATCATAAATAAACAACTATTATGGAAAATTGGTTCACATTATACAATCGGTTCCTTCCCGCTTCATTAAAACTGTTTTTATTATGCAGCAACAAAAACATGATCTCTCTCTCTCTCTCTCTCTCTCTCTCTCTCTCTCTCTCTCTCTCTCTCTCTCTCTCTCTCTCTCTCTCTCTCTCTCTCTCTCTCTCTCTCTCTCTCTCTCTCTCTCTCTCTCTCTCTCTCTCTCTCTCTCTCTCTCTCTCTCTCTTCCAGACTGCAAAGTAAAGCCAGTTGTGTAGCTTGGAAGTGAGTCTCTGTTGCTATCGGCAACAAGTGACAGAATTTTGTGAATGAAAAAAATACCCTGCTTTATAAATGATGGTAGCTTTTATATGTTTAATTAGAGGCAGGTCACAGATTTTTATGCATAAAGGTAAATTTAGTAGTCACGACGATTTACTTCTTGGCCTGTGGAAACTGTTTTTAACCCTCCGGTCGTCCTCCCGGGTCAAATTGACCCCGTCTCTTTTGACTGTTCCTTCTTTCCTTCCTTCCTTTCTTTTCCTTCGTTCTTCCCCTCCTTCCCTCTTTCTTTGCTCCCTCCTCCTTTCATACTTCTTTCCTCATTTCCTTCTTTCCTTCATTGCTCATTTCCTCCCTTCCTTCCTTCCTCCCTCCCTTCCTTCCTCATTTCCTCCCTCCCTCCTTCCTCCTTTCCTTCCTTCCTTCCTCTTTTCCTCCTTTCCTCCCTCCTTCCTCCTTTCCTTCCTTCCTCATTTCCTCCTTACTCATTTGCTTCCTTCCTCCTTCCTTCCTCATCCCTTCCTTCCTTCCTCCCTTCCTCCCTTCCTCCCTTCCTTCCTTCTTTCCTTTCTTCCTTCCTTCCTTCCTGTCCTCCGACCTGAGGACAACAGAAGGGTTAAGATGTCGTCTCTGGCTCTGGAGGAGCTTTGTAAAGTTTACAGGAAGTCAGGGTTGCAGTGTTTAGATGTGGACTTTGACAGATGCAGGTATTTACCAGGCAGGGAGGGTGTAATGAAAAGATAGAAATGTAAGAGCCAGTGTTGCTTGGTCACATTAGGCACTGGAAACCTGGATAGCTCAGCCTCCTCTGTTTCAATTTTGACCTTGATCAATTTTACTCTTTTATGAGTCTCTTTAGGGAACAGCCTAATTGCTGAAATATCCCTTTTGAACTGAGAAAGCTCATGAGGATTTGCTACCTCGAAGCACAGAACAGCTGAAATTTGGGCTGCAAGTAATGATTATTTTCAGTATTGATTCATCTGCTGATCAATGGATGTTTTAAAAGTGTTTGGCATTTTTGTGTCTTTGGCATTTTTTGTCTTTTTAATTTTCTGCTGCTTAACTTATTGATTAATCATTGTAGCTAATTTACTTTTACATTAGTAGGTTTGCCGTATTGGACCTATAATGTGAGATATTGGTAGAAATCGGTGCATTGGATGATTTTAGGTTGGATCAAATGGAAGAGTGGGAATATGTGGGTTTACCAGACTCAGATGATCAAATCTACACCGGAGCCCCAACCTGCAGCTTCAAACTAAAATCTCTTCTTTAGACTAAGTGAGGAAAAAAAAAAAAAGATACCCCAAACAACTGAGATAGTGACGGAAAAGTCACACCATACCACTCCATCAGTCAATGTTCAGGTCTTTTCTCTGCATCCTCTGATCCACAGGTGTTTTCAGTTCCCTTCATCCAATCCTGCCAATGAATGAAAACCATGTGAGTGATCAGAGGCTTCACCTTTTAGTGCTGTTACTGAAAAATGCACCGAACATGTTGCTTAGTTCAGTTTCTCAGTGAAGGAAATCGAGTTTATTATGTTTAAGTTAATTTTTTTTCCATGTTTACTTCTTTGACTTCCTTTAGAATATGTTGTTTGTTTTAGTGGTTTATGTGACTTGGCTGCTGTGACATTGCAGTGTCGCAGTGGGATTAACCCTTTAGTACCCGTCTATTTATTTGCTTTATATCATGCAGATTCAGATTCACTTAATTTGAAAAATAACAACTTTATTCTTAGTTTATACTCTCTCAAAGAAAAACTCTCTCCACATATCTGTCCTCTAACTTCCTATAAGTCTGACATCTGACATCGCCTCCTTTCTATCCACTTCCTCACCTCCTTTTGAATATTTCTGTCGTCTTTCCTGTCATTCCTCACCTGCCTCTCGGCTATCTCGAACCTCATGAATCAAGCGTTTGCCTCTCTCATTCTTCTCCGCGATCCATCTCTTTTTTTTTAACTCCTAAATCTTCCAGGTTTGGACTTTGTCACCTTCTTCTAATCAGAGTCGGGTGTCTTATGACAACTTCCTCCCAGCGTTTCCTCCATCCTTCTATCGTCTCCTAATCTTAACCGCTGACTGATCTCTCTCCAAATTGTTCCCTCTTTCTCTCTCAGCCTGTGATTACTGAGCTGTCCGTTTCCACTGCCTTCCTTCCTGTCCTGGTTCACATCTGGCTGTGTCGTCCTCAAGTAAAACAGAATTACTCATTTTGTCACGAAGCCAATCCTCGATCCACTCGGACGTCTTTTGGAGTCTGTGCTTCTTGTTGTCACTAAAGCACTCAACAGTGATTACGTCTTCTTTTCTTTTTTTTTGCCTTCAATACACTTTGCTTCAGCCCTGTTAGACCGCTCTGCTGTGATTCCTGCTCCGACTGCCAAGAATCTCTTTGTTTTAAGAGACAAACAACTGTGATGTGAGGTCCACATGACACTGGAAAACACTCTCCTGCAAGTCTGCTATTGTCAACCAATTACCTGTTTTAGATTCTGCTTCCTTTAGCACTTTCAACTCCATACAGCCTGATCGGGAGTCTACTGTAGGCCACCACTGGCTTTAGTGCCCATCCATATTTATTGTTCAGTCTCTGCCTCTTTATTAAGATACAAACAGAAACATACAGGAAATATATATATATACACAAAATTTAAAATCAATTGTTAATTATTATTAATTATTAGAGTTTCATTCATTGAAGGTTTAAAAGAGCCAGGCTCCTGCTATTGCTCGAGTGTAAGAGGAGGACACACTACTCCGCATATTTACTGTAGTAGGGCTGGGCCGATATGGTTTTGTGCCGATTCGATTCTCTAACGATTTTTGGGTCCCGATTCGATTTAAATTGCGATTCGATTTTACCAAGTATTGCGATTTTATATTTCAATTATTGTGATTTTCTTTCCTTAAACAAAAAGAGGTTGAACCAAACACTTGATTATACATCATAAGTCATATTTACAAAAAACACAATACACACATCACATCAGTTTATGAGAGCACCTGCCCTCACAAAAAACATTCTCATCCACCAACATCTTACAATAAACTAAACTGTTACATTTAGCTGGTCTTTAGAAAATAAAAAAAAATAAAAAATAAAATAAATAAATCGCGATTAATATAAAAATCGATCTCTTTTGGCCCAGCCCTAATATTTAGCCTATAAATAATTATATATGACCATTATAGCATTGCTAAAAGAACAAATCTAATGGTGGCCTAAGACTTTTGCATAATATTGTATATAATTGACAAAATGCCTCAATGAATAACAAGTCCTGCAAAGTTAAATGACAATATTTTCCCACCTGGAACGACAAAAAGCTGGCAAACATTTTCTGAGTTGTGATCTCAATGCACTCGAACCATCACTTGTAGTATCCTATTAAATCTACCTGCTTTTACACATTTGTTATTTGGTCCAGCCTAAGCTTTCTCACTCTGGATGTGTGTGTGCATGTCGACATCAAACATTTCTGATTTCTGATCTCACGCTTGTCTCAAGGTTTAGTTTGTTTTAGGCACAAAAAATATGACTTGATTTGGGTTTGAATAAATGCTTTCAGAATAGTTTCCTGTATGAGACTCATTCATCCATCTCATACCTCCCTCTGTGGACTTTCTGGCTCTATCTACCATTCAGCTTTTCTTTCTTTCTTTCTTTCTTTTTTTCTGTCACTTTGAGAAATAAATGATAATGAATAAATGTTTCTGAGGTTTGCTTTCCATATTTTTGGATGAATTTTGAAGCCTTTATGATTTTAAAAACTAATATTATCTTTAAAGCATAAAGCACACTACACACTACCCTGCTATGGGTATACTGATATAATTCTATATATTCTATTTCATCTTGTTTTATTTTATTTTGTTTTATATTTTTCTTATATGTCATTATAGTCTCCGTCTCTTTTGTTGTACCATAACTGTTACCTTGTGTATGAAACAGCAGATATGATGAAAAATAAAGCACTCTACACTTTCTATGAGGAAAAAAATAAAAATTGAAGCCAAATTGAAGACATTACTGTGGCCAATAATGACAAAAATCAACACAATTATTTTTATGTGTCTGTCATAGTCAGTGCAGTTTGTGTTTATTGTCTGACATATTATTACATTGCTTTTTTTTGTATTTTTAAGTGTCTAAAACAACAGAAGTAGATAAAATGAGCCTATTGAGACTTCTTCAAGTGTATCACCGACAGGCTGCTGATGACGTTTAGTCGGTGGTTAGTAACGGCTTGTTGAGGCCACATGTGGGTTTAAGCATGTCCACCTTTTCTCATAATTACCCCTGACAAATAATACCGACTGATGGTTGAGTCACCCGCTCGTGTCTACCTCATCACTTTAGTCATGCAGCTTCTGTATGACTGTGAGTAGAGATTGTGCGGAGTGTGCATTATTATAACTCTCATGCTTCAAGTAGAATTAACTGAAATCCCCCTCCTTTTTTTTTCTTTATCTTATCTGTTCTTTCTTGTTTTGTGGGTATTTTCTTTAGCTGGAGACAGTCGTTAATACCTGGACAATCCCACTGTGGGTTTATGAACATGTATGTGGAATAAACCACATAATCCAACAAACCTTTCAAGAATGAAAATGACTCACGAAAACAGAATTTACTCCAAAATAACTCGATACCTGGATGATTAATTCCAAAGCATGACGCATGGATGATTTATTGTTTGCTTGAAGTGTGTTTTCCAAGCATGTGTGTTTGTGTGTGTGTGTGTAGTGGGAGGGGAGCATATGCTTAAAGGATGCACATGTAGCCGAGTTGCTTACTCACATCAGAGTGACGCATGTGGTTAAGAAGCCTGTTGCAGCTGCTCAGACAGACTGCAGGAAAGAAAACACACACATACATACTGTAGGGTGAGGTATGTGATGCTCCTGCAGGAGGATTATGCAAGTAAACCTGTAAGTTCAGACTGCCTGCTCACTGCTAATACCTTCTAAAGAGGTTTGCAGTGGACAGCTCCTTTCTGAGCCGCTAATACTGTGTGTAAATATCCATGTACGCAGTGCAGGAGAGAGGCCATCACGGAAACCTTTTGTGTGTCAGAAAGGCTATAGCAGTTCTTTTTCTGAAGCGTAGCTGGGACAGACAAGACTTAACAAAGGGTGGGGGGAAAAAAGCAATATGCCAAAATGCTTCTGGACATGAATGGTACAATGGTAAGAAGCGCTCACGTCTTGTCTTGTTTGTTTGTTTAGTGTGTTTGTTTTTACGTGCTCGGTTTGTGACGGCGATTCACACACTTCCTCATCTTTTCTGTTTTTATCTCCACAGGTTTCAGCTACAGAAGAATGCGTCGGACCTATGAGACTGACTCAAGAGCCAATTCAGGTGAGAGTGAGACAAGATTTTGTAACATCTGGAATTATGTTTTTTTTAATCTTTACATCATATTTTGAACAGCAGAGGCTTAGAGCAATGAACACCAGCCTAAAAACACTGATGTATTTGTATTTAATGAAGAAAATGATTGAAAGAGTCTCAATAATAATAAAATAGGTAGCTTTAAATCTTGCATAATAAATCCCTATAACACCAGAAAATGATTAGAAAACATTTCTGTTTCCTCTTGACTATAAAATTAGATTATTTCCAGGAGCTTTTAACACCTTTTATTCAGTCAGATTGGATTTCCTTGCTAAACTATTATGTAATTCTCAGTTTTAATCATCATTGCTGTTGTAAACACAGCACAGCTTAACTGTCATAGTATTTTTTTCTCCCCCAAATTGTTTTTCTTATGACAGTAAATGCAATGATGTGTTGGCATTAATGAAGATGAATGAATACTTGATTATGTTTTGTAGCTACTTAATCTATTTATATCCAACTTTCCATCGCTGTTTGTCTGGTGTGTCTTTAGCAGGTCGACCGTTTCTTGTTTCATATTTCAGTTTTATTGGGATTTTCTATAAATATAACCTTTCACTAGGAAAAAAAACATACACATGAACATCAGAGTGGTAACCAGACATGAAGACGGACTTTATCTTAAACCTCCTGCCTTGTATTGCAAGAACATGCCTATATTTAAAATATATAAATACAAAATATGGATGGATTTGGATTTTACACTTACACTTTTACACTTCTCTGAAGGCAGAGTGCACCAGGAGATCCATTTATATTTACATTTTTTATAGCCTACATTAATAAAGGCAACTCATAAAATCCAAAATATACAAAAATATGTTTAAAATTGCTTGTGGAAATGTTTATTTAGGTGCAAATAAGATGCCTACATATATATATATATATATATATATATATATATATATATATATATATATATATATAAAAAAGTCTTATTTCTCACTCCTGCCTGTTTAAAGGGTTAATATGGCGTGCAACCCAAACAACAATTGACCTATTTTCTGAAATGTTTCATTAAATGCTTTCATGGCTTTAAAAAGTTCATTATATTTTTGTTAAGGACGAAGTGTTCACCTCAAACTACCTGATTACATACCGTGTTTGTCTTTTCTATGCTGCTGGGATCTTATCTTGTCTGTCAAGAACTTGGGAATATTGCAAGGTTAGATGAGGTTGAGTCAGGGATTGTCTGTGCTCATCCTCTGGTCAGGGATTAGGCCATGTGCTAGTCAGATTTGCCCTTATGCAACAAAGAAAGTATGAGTCCTGGAGGTTACCAGCTGCTCGGGATGCAGGTACTGTAGATGCACAAAGCATTCCTCTGTTTTTGGCAGCTTTGATCTCAAGAATCAGCTACTTTATTAGGTGCTTGTTTATCGCTGTTGCTTTGATTTAATTTGCTCGGGTTTGAGCTTGCGCTGTTTTGACCGATCTCCAGGGGTTTCTGAGTTCAGCTCAGTTCCCACTTCAGTGCAGTGATGTGAGAGGCCTGGCATGCCACTCATGTTCATGCTGAGCTACAGTATCTTGCTCTATCCCTTGGAAATAACATCACACCAGGAATCTCTGGCAGCATGTAAGCAGGTGAAGGGACCATGAGCTTTATTAAAAAAACCCTTCTAAGACCTCATCTTATGCCCCCGTAAAACCCCTTAAACTTCTCCCTGAAAGCAAGCGCACTAAAGTTGTACCTCAAGCCTTCTGCTGGATCCGTGACCCGATCCGCCCCTCTTCCCCCCCCTGCTTTAGTCTTTCCACAGAACGGAGAGATGAAAAGAGAGAGATAAAATGCTTTGCAGGAGAGAGTTATATATTGTGAGTTTTCCTTGACGTTTACTGTTGCCTCACAGCTCTGGAGAGTTTCAGCCGCTCCAGATACCACCTCCTTCAGCTTATCTAATGATTCATGGGCTTCACTCACAACACAGATAAGTGAAGGCAAAGTAACACACATGTTATACGTTATTTTATATCCCTTACCTGCATCCACAGACTTTATATGTCTAAAAATCGTCTTTACACCATTTTAACCTTTTACCCGCTGTCTGGGAGGCTCGCATGTTGAACTTTCACCGACTAGTATGAGGGGGAAACTTGATACGAATATGCGATATTTGTAATGATAAATCATATTGTCATTATGGTTGTTTTCAAAAAGAATTCCCTGTCATAAAAATAATCAGGTATAATGCTTCCCAGTCTCTCCTTTCCTCCAACAGTGTAATAAATCCTTGAGAAACCGTACGCCCAAATCCACTGCAACGGTCTAACGATCCCAAATCGACCATTTGTTTTCATTTAGGGTTGTGTGTTAAAGGGTTAACGGCTTGATTCATACCTAAAGGGCTTTATAGCCTTATTGGCACTGCATGTATGTTTTTACCGTCGTCTCTGAGGTTTTATGAAACATTTGAGCTTCAAAGTTCGTTCTTGACCTTCATAGCTCAACAAAATAATCTTCAGGAAAGGTTCACTTGCTTCTTGGGCTGTAACTGACGATTGCTTTCATTATCAATTAATGTGATGTGACAATTATATATTTCCAATAATTGATTAATTGGTTTCTCATTTAGAAGAGTGAGTTGTTATGTTTATGTATTCTAATTGTTTGATTTGTCTAAGAAAAAGTCCAAGACGTAAAGATATTCAGATATAGCAGACTAAGAGAAAACAGCCAATACTGATATTTAAGAAGCTGGAACCAGTAGACTTTTATTTTGAAAAATTCCTTTTAATAACTAATACATGATGAAAATAGCTGCAGATTCATTTCCTGTCATTGTTTCAACTCAACTCCAGACAAAGCTTGTTCGTAGACTTTTATCACATGTTTAGCAAAGCAGTATAAAATAATACAAACTGCACAGTAAAGAGAACAGATCCGGTTTTCTTAAAATTATATAATTACTATAAACTTCTGCACAGTTTTACAGACCGGTGTGTCGGATCAAAAACTCCTGACTTTGAAAAAGAAAAAAAAAATATTTATGATATTTCTGTCCTCAAACTTTCATCAGGTAAAATCCATACACAGTGCTGGTACAAATTGAACTTTTATATTATAGGTGACTAATATTTTAAACCAATATTTTGAGGTTCTGTGTTGTGTGACGGCATAAAAACAGATTAAAACAGTAGCA
Source organism: Scomber japonicus (assembly GCF_027409825.1). Lineage (NCBI taxonomy): Eukaryota > Metazoa > Chordata > Actinopteri > Scombriformes > Scombridae > Scomber > Scomber japonicus. Next base: position 26,628,768 of record NC_070596.1, read on the forward strand.
CTGATTTCAATGGTGCACCTTTAACATCATACACTACCTCCAATTGTCTAATACTGTTACGCTAACACACACACAGATAAAGAAGTCAAAGCTAGTTGGCCCAATGACACCTTTCTGTGTTTGTGTATCTATCTCTTATCTTACTTATCTTAACTTTAGGCGGCATCAAGTGTGCAAACATGGCAGATTAACCTCCGAACTCTGAAAATGTGTCAGCTCGCAGCAGCAGCAGCAGCAGTCGGGGGATAAGCTCCGTGCCAACCGAGCAGTGTTTTGATTCAAACCCTTGAATCCAATAATAAGTCACTGTGTGTAACTAAATGATCTAATTTAAGGAGTGTTTAGTTTAAGAATGCTGTGTGGTAAACATATGTTCATTTGGTCACCATTAAGAGTGAGTTACACGTGAGGAGGAAGCGTGTGTGTGTGTGTGTGTGTGTGTGTGTGTGTGTGTGTGTGTGTGTGTGTGTGTGTGTGTCTAAGACAGTAATGACGGCAGTGTGACGGAGTGCAGCCATATGTTTGACTGTTAGTACATCAGATGGGGTATTAAGACCAATGGCGCCTCCTACCAGGCTTGTCGTTGGTGACATATTTGGGTGGCAGGTCAGAGATGTGTGCGGTCGGCGTCGTCCCAGGGTCGACTGGGCACTGTGTGTGTGGAATTTCACATGCTAGCACCATGGTTACACAAACCAGTGCCATAGTTACACAAGCCAGCACGGGATCAAAGACTGTGGACCTTTCACAGGCACTCACCAATACTACCTCATTTTCTCCTTCTGTCCTCTTCTTTTTACATCTACCATTTTTTTTCTTTTCTCACCTGTCTTTTCTCATATTCTGTCTCTTTCTATTTCCAGGTGTGAACAGCTCCATAGATGGATATCACACCTTGATCTACTCCCTTTCCTCAACATCTCATTTTAAGTGTAGATAGTCGTGACTTTAGCTCTCCCTCTTCCTTTTTTTTTCACCCACTCGTTCATTCTCTTTTTTCTCTCTCTCTGTCTCTCTCTCTCTCTCTCTCTCTCTCTCTCTCTCTCTCTCTCTCTCTCTCTCTCTCTCTCTCTCTCTCTCTCTCTCTGCTGCACCTCCATGCACTCCCTCTGTCACTCTATCCTTTGTTGTCCTTAGAGGGAGTCAGGAGGTGATGCTGCTGTGAGGCAGAGCTGAGTACTGTTGGTTCTGGCTGACGCCCAGCTGCCTTTCTGTGTGTGTGTGTGTGTGTATGTGTGTGTCTTTGTGTGTGTGTCTCTGTGTGTGTGTCTCTCTCTATGTGCCTCTTAACAGTATTGTGTTTCCTCACAACTGTACCAAAGGTGGCTGTGGTGTGTTCGTGGTCAAAACTCAGTGTGGGATCAAAAACATGTGTCCATGCTCTGCAGGCTTCATGTCTATCAGCGCAAAACACAAAAATTCATTTATGATTATGTGCCTGCTCCATAATAATTCATTGTCATTATATTACATGATGTCTGTTTTAGCTGTTCCACCTCTTCATTTTAAATACCTGTATTCAGGGTCATGAAGGGGGCTTGGAGTCTATCCCAGTATGCAATGAACAAAAAGGCATAAGAGAGACACCCTGCACAGGTTGCTGGACTATCAGAGAGAAAACAAGCAGATAGATGAACACGCTCACGATTCTGAACTGTTCATAGTCTGCAGTTCCCCTGAGTTGTGCATGTCTGGGGACTGTGGGAGGAAATTCACATATACTCAAGAGAGAAAACATGCAAACTCTGCACAGAATAGAGCAGAACAAAACCACCCTCTGACTCCTCTTGGCTAAAAGTATTTGATGTCTTTCCTACATTTAGAAAACATGTACTGTAAGTCCCTCTCCACTCAAAAAGAAAAAGGGAAAAAACTTTTGCTTCTTGTTTCTTCAAGTTGGATGTTTGATTTTCACCGTGCAAAATGTTCTGTGTGCAGTTTTTCTTCCACGTTGTTCAGCTCCTTTTGTGCTCAGTTTAAATAAATAAGTTTAGGGTATATGTACCTGGAAGCAAATCATGGCCCTTTACACAAATGTGACGTGGAAACTTAAAGCCTCTCTCATTCACTACATCATATATAATAGAGTCTAAACAGTTTATTCAGTGAGCAGCAAATCAAGATTTTTCGGACACTAACTAATCGTCATCATTTTGTGTCGTCACCGTCAGCTGTAGAGTCGCTTGGTGGCAGTTTTCAAATCTTTTAAAACATCTTTTTTTCCATTGTGTGTTTTTTGAGGGCACTAGGAGGGTAAATGTAGTGCACTATAGGGTAAATAGGGAGTGATTTCAGACACAGCGACTGAGAATGGAGAAGAAGGAGACATCTTGGGTGCTGCAGCTATATATTGGAAAATGAATTTTTCAATGAGGGAGAAAAAAAGAAATGTAATTTTAAGGATTTTAATGAAATTGAACTTTTTTTTGGTGGAAAAAAACATATCAGACTTCTATTTTTATGTCTTAAAACGTGTGGTGGATATTTTTAAATACACATTAAAAGGTTCCTCTGACAACTTCTATAAGAGATTTCACCGTAGCTATTGAGTCACTTACATCCTGTTTATTTTCGGAAACTTTTGACTGATATTATATCAAGTTCCTGTTTTCAAATTTTTTAAAAGATAAGAGAAAGAAGCAGTGCTGAGATTCAAATCAGGACTTTCTTGCTGTGAGCTTAACCACTTACCCAGCATGTCTCGTGATATCTGTACATCAGCAACAATCTTTTTCTCTGTTTTGGATTTCTTCTCACACATTACTTCTATTTATTTCCCTCTGAGTAAGTGGTCATACCTCTATTAATAGTATCAGATTTAGAGTTTTTCTATATTTGATACATCTGAGTAAGCTTTTATTATTATTATTAAACATGATTTGTACAAAATTTAATCTATCCTTCCATTAAATTCACACTAGCACTATAATGTCACAGACTGCTAGTACTAAGAAAAGTACCATTATTTTTCTTTGATTTAGGTCATTTTCCAAATTAAATCCCTGTCATGAAATTATTTTTAGAAACAAAATAAAAAATGAATAAATCATTGAAAACATTATGTTCAACTTCACTGAAAAGGGTCTAACAATCAAGAATGATAAAAGGGAGGCAGGTGTTAAGGGTTAAATACTTCCAAGAACTTCTATCACATTGGGAGGTTTTGGCAATGTCCTCAATCTAATTGCAAATTTACCTTTTTGTACGTCTTAAAGAGGTTCAGCAGCTACATTGGTTATTACCCAAGCTCATAAATGTCAGTTACATTTGTACTTCTGTAACCTCGGTGTTAGCACTATATATTACAGCTGATGTCTGGTTGTGCTACTCAGGAGAACGTCCCTGTCAGAGTAGTAAATGTTGTGTAGACCTACCAACATAGATACTCCATAATTATCACTGTAGTAGTAGCACTGTCTCACCCAGGTGTCCATTCCCCCCCCCCCTGTCCCCTCAGGTCCTGCTGGTGTTCGCCAAGGAGGACAGCCAAAGCGATGCCTTCTGGTGGGCCTGCGACCGCGCTGGGTTCAGGTGTAACATCGCACGGACGCCTGAGTCTGCCGTTGAGTGTTTCCTGGATAAGCACCACGAGATTATAGTCATTGATGGACGCAACTCGCGCTACTTTGACCCTGAAGCTGTCTGCCGGTGAGTCTTACTTTTGGGGGACTGTTGTCACTGCTTCTTTGTTGTTGTCTCACATTTTGTCTCTTTGATGGACAGGCATTTGTAGAATATCTCCTCCCCTAAAAAGATGCTTACAGGAATAGTTTTGGGATTATACTTCTTGCCAAGGGTAAGATGAGAAGATTGATACCACTCTTGATCCCTCCTCAGTTGCTTTTCCAAAAAATTTTTTTACCCATTAAAGGATTTTTCTGGGGAGTTTTTCCTTTGATCAAAGATATATGAGTAGAAGATGTTGTATGCTGTACAGAAAGACCCCCATGGCAAATTTGTAATTGGCGTTATTGGGTTAAAATAGTTGCATATTGACTTGAAAGCTGCAACTGGTTAGTTTAGCTTACACAGACTGGAAACAGGTACCAGCACAAGAAGACATAACCCTTATAAAACCACAACTTTTTATCTTTACACTTTATTTTTGTTAGTATTAGTAGTACACTTTGAATTAGTTAGCTTTAAATGTGCTGATAAGTCTGTTTTTAACCTGTAAACAAGAGATGATGAAGCCGTTTCCTCCAGTTTCCAGTCTTGATGCTAAGCTAAGCTAACCAGTTGCTGCTGGCTGTAGCTTCGTAGTTGAAGGTAGTTTTGACCTTCTCGTCTAAATCTCGTCAAGAAAGTGAACTTACCAGTGTATTTACCAAAATGTCGATCTTAAAACTGCACTGTGATTACTTGAAGTCAAACTGGCACAATAAGCCATTACTGTTTTCAAACAGACCAACATGTATGTTTGACTTTAAACTGATTGAAAGGGTTTTGCTGCCCAAAAACAAGTCAGAATATTTATAGCCAAAACAAATCATGTAATCAGTCACTTCAATCAAAAATAATCAACACTGAAATAATGAGGTTCAATCAAAAATCAGAAATATACAAAAGTGTTCTGTTTGTGTGAAAGCAGCTGCACTGTAAACAGCTTTGGGTAACTGTAGTGGAGGGCTTGGTGGCGCCATCTGGTGCCCACTGGAAGCACTGCAGCTGCATCTGCAACCCGAAGCTGCACACTCTTGAGTCTCTGTGGTCTGTAAACAGGAGTTCAAAAGGTTTTTCAATTCAACATTATGCTCTGAAAAGAGGAAGCATGGAGAAAGTGGATAATGGATATCATAATTAATAAGTGGCACTTGAGTGAGCCTCAACTACAAAGTTTGAGTGTGTTTGTTGACATGAAGGCTGGATAGTGGCCCAGGGGTACCAAGAGTAGTTCAGATGTAGAAGAAAAGGAGCTAAGGTCTTTCTTTTTTTTTTTTTTTTTTCTTGTCCATGTTTTTCCACAGAAAAAGCCCCTGGCCGCTTTTCAGAAACCTCTTTGATTGCTGCATAAACCCATTCACTCTCTGAACTTACCAAATGTGAGGTTCATACTGGTTATACTGGTCTGTGCTATGTTTGTCCCCTGAGTACACAGCTTTCCTGCGTGCATGGGCATTTTAAGATGTATTTAGGAAATGCTTTTATATTTATATTTGGCTCAAATTTGTATAATGTAAACTGAGTCTGGATTTCATGTCATTTCGGAAATTGAATGCTGACATCGAAGGCAAGCCGTTGTTACTAGCTAAGTTGTAATGGCATGTAGTGGTATAATCTCTTATTATTTTAAATATCTAATTTAACCTGATTCTTCTATTATGTGACATGTATTAACAAAGGCCTTTTGTTAAGGCACTTTTTGAATGGGGATTCCCAAGGATGAAAATGTTTAATGTTTGTCCCATGGTTGCCTTAACGCCTGTGTGAATACCTTCCAGGCACCATTACAAGGATGTCAGTAAAGACCTTTTTTAATATGTTGTATGTTTTAAACATTCTCACTTTTCACAGTCTTGGTGAAATAGTGCATATTCCTCGTTATTTTTAGCTAAGACAAGTGAATGCTACTTCTAGGTTTAATTTTATCTGTATTTCTGGAGACTTTTGGGGTTGTAGTTATTGTTAGATACAGTACTAACCCATACAGAGTTCTTGGATACACTAAAAGCCACCACCATATATTTTGTAGAGTGATTTATTATAAGTGCTTCATTATTTCCCCCAAGTAAAGGAACAGATCCATTTGTCTCTCCTGTCTCCTGATTACCACAGTTTGGCAGCAGCTCCTTGTCTGTTCATAACTCCTTCACTCCTCTCTTCGTCACTATTTTCTCTCCTCGTCTTTCCTTTTTTTCCCCCCTCCTCATACCTCTTGAGGATCTCTGCCATCATTTGTTCCCTCTGCTCCTCCTTTTATCCTCCATCACTGTCTTCTTTTCCTCCTCCACCTCTTGGCTACTTTCCCGTATGTTCTTCCAGCGTTGTGGCTTTGTGGTCAAACCTCTGAAGCAGATGTTGTGCATGGTGTTCCTGAGCAAAGCACAGAAATGTTCTGTCCTTCTTTTGTGGCGATGACATCACCACCAATCTGCCCACATGTTTATTCTGTACCTGAGTCCAAGCCACTTCTCATGAGCTCAAAGTGAGGATGAAATGAACTCCTGTTGACACTCCTGCTGACTTTTAATCTGCTCGTTTTCTTTCCAGGTTGCTCCGCGCCACAAAGCCGTCGGAAAACACAGTTATTCTAGCCGTCGTGCCACAAAAGTAAGTTTGAGTTTACCATTTTAATGATTGATTTTAATAACCTTCCTTTTTTTTTTTTTTTTTTAAAGAGTTTTTTGAAATTGTGCTTTAAAACCCCCTTAAAACGTCAAAGCTTCAAATTTCATAAATCCCCTTCAGACGTGTTTGTAGACATATAAAAATACTCTGCTTGGGATCATTTGTGATTCTGATAAATGTTAAATTAGTTGGCTTTGAACTGAGCTATGATGTCACATATCGTGCATGTAGGTCCACACCTTCAGCTCTGATTTTCAGTGAGTACTGGAGAAACTTTACTCCTTCAGCAGATGTGAAAACAGCCTTCTGGTGTCAAACTTTGCACATACATCATTCTGCACAATGGAGCTCCGATATCCAAGAGAACGAACAATAAGCAAAACACATTTTTGAATAGAGGGGGGGGGATTTTTAAGTATTTCTCTATAACAGGGATGTCAAACATGCGGCCCGTGGGCCAGATCCGGCCCACCGAGGTGTCTAATCTGGCCCACTTTCCTTATTCCTCCCTTCTTTCCTTTTTGTCTTCTTTTTCTTCCTTCCTTCCTTCCATCTTCCCTTCCTTCCTTTCTGTCTTCTTTTCCTTCTTTCCTTCCTCCCTTCCTTCCTTCCTTCCTTCATGTCTTCTTTTTCTCCCTTCCTTCCTTCCTTCCTTCCTTCCTTCCTTCCTTCCTACGTTTCTTCCTTCCTTCATGTCTTTTTTTTCTCCCTTCCTTCCTGTCTTCTCTTTCTCCCTTCCTTCCATCTTCCCTTCCTTCCTTTCTGTCTTCTTTTCCTTCCTTCCTTCCTCCCTTCCTTCCTTCCTTCCTGTCTTCTTTTCCTTCCTTCCTTCATGTCTTCTTTTTCTCCCTTCCTTCCTGTCTTCTTTTCCTTCCTTCCTTCCTTCCTTCCTTCCTTCCTTCCTTCCTTCCTTCCTTTTAATGATCCGGCCCACGTGAGATTAAATTAGGCATTGAATGTTTGACACCCATGCTCTATAACATACCAACCTCGTCTCCCAGTTTTCCAAATTACAGTTAGAAACAAATAATTTGCAGCATGAGATACATTTGGAAGAAAAACCTACTGCCACCTTTTATCAATTAACACATTTAATAAGCTGCACGAATGTTGATACTAAACCTATTGTAAAATGTGCATAGTTTTTAATCTTGTCATACAATATGTTCTCATGGTGATTACAACATTATTAAGCTGTTTTTGGTTATATTTAGGCACTGGCAGCACTTGGATAAGATATATAATCATTGTGTCATAGAGGCAAAAAAAAAGTCTGTAATGCATCGAGGCAGGAGGAGACATTACATTTTTATTAACTTTTTAAGATAAAACCACAACCATCATTCTCTCTAACGTTAACCAAAGTTTTTTTGTTGTCTAAACCGAACCCACATATGGGACTGTGTTTTTTTACTCGGTCTCTGGTGTCAATGTCCTGTGTTTTGGACACCCTCCATCCACCCTGACCTCCCTCCAACATAAATGTAGCCCTTCTTTTTAATGAAAAAAAAAAAAACATCGCCTGTGAACATTATCCAGGCAGCAATTATCTTTGACATTACAATGTAATTGGGGAATTATGTATATTTAGCATAGAAAAACGTACATTTTAAGAGACTGGGGTTGAACTTACACACACACACACACACACACACACACACACACACACACATACACACACATATATATATCATATATATGTCATGTGGAATAACCAACTGACTGAGACAACAAGTTTTAATGGCTTTTAAACTACATACTTTTCTATATAGGTGTGGAAAAATAAATAAACATAAATGATTGTGGTTGAAGATGGTAATTATTCTCTTTTTTTTTTTTTTCTTGTCATTGTATAGACCGGCTGACCAGGAGGAGCCATCTGTTCTTCCTCTCCTCTGTGCTGGATTTAGCAGAGTATGTCCAAAAAAATGTTGCCTTACTGTAGCTTGTGTGTTTAAGAGACGTAGGCCTGAATGTGTTATCCTTGTTTCTGATAGATGCATATTTACTGGCCCTCTCAGAGACTCCAGACATTAAAATAGCAGCATGTTGCCAGGTTTTGTTTTTTTGAAAGAGGCTCTTATTGTCAGCTGCCTTTGATGGTGTGAAAATGACGTAGAAGGTCGCAAAAAAAAGTCGCTACTGAGTAAATCCTGACTCATTCAATTTTCCACTCCCCTCTTTCCCTCTCCCTCTCTCTCTCTTTCTCTCTCTCTCTCTGTCTGTCTCTCTCTCTCTCTCTCTGTCTCCTTCAAACACCACTTAACCTTGTTTGGCCTCCAGAGGTTTGTGGAGAACAGCAGTGTGTCAGCCTGCTATAATGAGCTCATACAGATTGAACATGGAGAGGTGCGCTGCCAGTTCAAACTCAGGTACAGCAAAGGGAGAAAAAAAACCCACCTTAATCACAACACACGTATCATGTGGTCATACACACATGCACAGACAGATAATACGTTATACCCAAAAAAAGGCGTTGGTGTGCTTATAATCCTGAGTTATTCATCTGCAGGGCGTGTAACTCTGTCTTCACTGCTTTGGAGCACTGTCAAGAGGCTGTGGAGATCACAAGTGAGGACCACATCATACAGGTATGGATAATACACACATGAATACACACATGAATACACACATGAATATGCATACATACAAGACCTGAAACCGGTAAAAGGTAACATTGGTGATATTCTACATTTTTGTTATGCAAACCAACAGCAGACTCTATTAATGCCCAAACTTGTCATAAATTGCTTTTTTATTCAGCCTGATTAAGTCTTTTTTTTTTTTCCAAGTATATTTTTTGGGGCTTTTTTTTTGCCTTTAATGTACAGGATAGTACAGAGAGAGACAGGAAATGGGAGGCAGAGAGGGGGGAATGACATGCAGGATAGGGCTGCTCAGTACGGGATTCAAACCAGGGTCGCCTGCAGTGAGGACTGTAGCCTCAACACAATTGAGCTAAACGCCGCCTAAGCCTGATTAATTCTACCCATTCTGTACTTGTATGAGATTTGTGGCCAAGTTTCATTCACAAATATATTACCAAAGGCTAAAAAAAAAAAATCGGCAAACTCCAAATGTGTTCATTTTTAGACTGTAGTGGCGATTTCACTTTAATTTGAGAAATGTAAAAAATGAAAATACTAAGAAAACTCAAAATCAAACAACCACCAATGCACCTCAGGAATGAATCTTACACAAGGGGAAATAGTGCTATGTCCAGGCAAGCATGACCTTTCTTTTGGTTAATTTTACCATTTTACAAGCAAACAGACAAAGAACAATGGCGTCTGCTGCCTCTCTTGCCTGCTGGTCCTATACTGTATCTGTCTAAATTCACCTCTGTGCCCCAAGCTGCTCAGTACCTTCAAAATAAAAGCATTAACCAGTACTCAAATTAACTAAAATCAAATTAATTAAGCTATACTCTTCAAAACAAACAGCAACAAAAAAGTACATAAATTAACCAGCAACAAAAAAGTACATAAATTAACATTTTAACCCTCCTGTTGTCCTCGAGTCAAGGAAGGAAGGAAAGGTGGAAGGAAGGAAGGAAAGGTGGAAGGATGGAAGGGAGGAAGAAGGAAGGAAAGGAGGAAGGAAGGAAGGAAAGGAGAGAGGAAGGAAGGAAGGTAGAAGAGAGAAGGAAGGAAAGGCAGAAGGAAGGATAGAAGGGAGGAAGAAGGAAGGAAGGATGGATGGATGGATGGATGGATGGGAGGAAGAAGGAGGGAAGGGAGAAAGGAAGGAAGGAAGTAGGGAGGAAGGAAGGGAAGAAAGGAAAGGAAGGAAAGAAGGACAGGGGAAGGAAGGAAGGAAGGAAGGAAGGAAGGAAGGAACAGTCAAATCAGAAGGGGCCAATTTGACCCGGTAGGACGACACGAAGGTTGATTATTAAATTTAACAAACAGCTCATAAAGGCCAAGACTGTCTGTTCACAACTTGTATGACAAAAGTCTGGACAGTTCGTACATTTCATTCAAACCTACCTAAGTTATTAAAATCATTCATACTGTACGTACTGTACCTCCTTAAGAACGAATTAGTGAATCAATCTTCTTTTTATATAGCGCCAAATCACAATAAAAGTCATCTCAAGGCACATTACACATAGAGCAGGTCTAGACCATACTCTTTCATTTGATTTAAAGAGACCTAAAATTCCTCCATGAGCAGCACTTGGCGGCAGCGACAAGGAAAAACTCCCCTTATGAGTTCCTGCATGAAACCCAGTATGTTAATGTCTCCCAGTACCTTCTGATTTCTCTACCCTACTTTAATAAAACGGCTAAATAAGATCTGGCCGCTCTAGTTTAATATAAAAAGTGACTTAACCTTCGTGTCGTCCTCCCGGGTCAAATTGACCCCGTCTGTTTTGACTGTTCCTTCTTTCCTCCCTTCCTTCCTCCTGTCCTTTTTTCTTTCCTTCCTTCCTTCCTTCCTTCTGTCCTTCTTTCCTTCCCTCCCTCTTTCCTTCCTTCCTTCCTTCCTTCCTTCCTTCCTTCCTTCTGTCCTTCTTTCCTTCCCTCCCTCTTTCCTTCCTCCCTCCTTCCTTCTCTCTTTCCTTCCTTCCTTCTCTCCCTCCCTCCTTCTTCCCTTCCTTCCTTTCTTCCTTCCTTCCTTTCCTTCCTTCTGTCCTTCTTTCCTCCCTCCCTCCCTCCTTCCTTCCTCCCTTCTGCCTTCTCTCTTTCCTTCCTTCCTTCCCTCCTTTCCCTCCTGCATTCTCTCTTTCCTTCCTTCCTTCCTTCCTTCCCTCCTTTCCCTCCTGCCTTCCTTCCTTCCTTCCTTCTTTCCTTCCTTCCTTGAGTTCCTTCCCTTCCTTCCTTCGTTCCTTCCTTTCCTTCCTTCTGTCCTTCTTTCCCCCCTTCCTCCCTCCTTCCTCCCCTCCCTCCTCCCTCCCTCCTTTCCTTCATTTCCCCCCCCTTCCTAACCTTCCTTGACTGGAGGACAACAGGAGGGTTAAACAGGTGTAAATGATGCATTAGTTGGGGTCTTTTTTCAGCTGTGGATATGATATGACCCACAGTAGTGAGCATTTCCAGCAGCTGCAGTGTATGTGGAACCAATTTAAAAGTAAACAACAGCTCCCATGTTTATTGTAATGGAGAGACATGTCACCCATGTTTGGATAAAAATGGAGCTCTATGGCACAGCGGAAGAAGCTTTATCAGGCTTTGGAGTTGAGGAAAAAAAAATACACGTTAGTACAGTCGGATGAATTTGCTGCTGGTTTGTGTCTTTTCATAGGATTTGACTGTTCCTTCCTTCCTTCCTTCCTTCCTTCCTTCCTTCCTTCCCCTGTCCTTCTTTCCTTCCTTTCCTTTCTTCCCTTCCTTCCTCCCTGCTACCTTCCTTCCTTCCTTCCTTCCTTTCTCCCTTCCCTCCTTCTTTCCTTTCATCTTCCTCCCATCCATCCATCCATCCTTCCTTCCTTCTTCCTCCCTTCCATCCTTCCTTCCGCCTTTCCTTCCTTCTTCCTCCCTTCCTTCTCTCTGCTACCTTCCTTTCTTCTTTCCTCTGTCCTTCCTTCCTTCCTTCCTCCTTTCCTTCCTTCTTCCTCCCTTCCATCCTTCCATCCTTCCATCTTTCCTTCCTTCCTTCCTTCTTCCTCCCTTCCATCCTTCCATCTTTCCTTCCTCCCTTCCATCCTTCCATCCTTCCATCTTTCCTTCCTTCCTTCCTTCCTTCCTTCCTTCCTTCCTTCCTCCCCTCCTTCCTTGACTCGAGGACAACAGGAGGGTTAAATTCTACTTCTAACATCTTGACTGGTTTTATTCCAGTATGTGAACCCGGCATTTGAGCGCATGATGGGCTACCATAAAGGGGAGCTGATCGGGAAAGAGCTGACCGAACTCCCCAAGAGCGACAAGAACAGAGCTGACCTGCTGGACACCATCAACACCTGTATCAAAAAAGGAAAGGTCAGTCACACCGTATCCGTCCAGTTATCCATCTACCCACCTATGAAATACAATGACAGTGTTTCATGGTATGATTTCTCTGTCTCTCTCTCTCTCTCTCTCTCTCTCTCTCTCTGTCTCTCTCTCTCTCTCTCTCTCTCTCTCTCTCTGTCTCTCTCTGTCTTCTCTCTCTCTCTCTCTCTCCCTCCCTCCCTCTCTCTCTCTCTCTCTCTCTCTCTCTCTCTCTCTCTCTCTCTCTCTCTCTCTCTCTCTCTCTCTCTCTCTCTCTCTCTCTCTCTGAAGGAATGGCAGGGTATTTACTATGCCAGAAGAAGTCAGGCGACAGTATACAACAACATGTGAAGATAACACCGGTCATCGGCCAAGGAGGGTGAGTCAAAATAAACAAAAAGTGGTTACGTAGCAGCGTACATTTCAAAAAGATCAGACACTCAAAATCTTTTCTTGATTCCCAACAGGAAAATTCGGCATTTTGTAGCCATCAAGAGACCTCACATAGACAACAATAATCAAGTGAGTGGATAAATACTCTCATTTCCTTTCAATCTTTTTTGGTAATGATGAATTCAATGATGATTTTAGTCTTCAGTCATTTTTTTTTTTTTTACCTCAGCTTTAAAGGCTTTAGAAACGCTCTCAAAAAGTGGCAATAAAAATCTTGATAACTGATCAGACACCGACTCGTTCGAATACCCGGGGCAATAATTCAACCCTTTTTCTTTTCTTTTTGCCTACGCTGTTCCAACCTTAAATTAAGAGCACCTGCACATTAGCAGCGCCTTGACATCTTAAACCTCTTAAATCTGCCCAAAAATGCTAATTTACAGGCTAAAAATGAAATCTCCTACTAAGTTTAACTTCTTTAGACTTAAATAAAACCACTTTTGAGGAACAGGGAGAGCTTTTTTCTCTGTTATGTTGTAGAGCTTAAACAAATGTCAGTCCATCAGCAATGCTACAGTAAAGCTTGGCACAATCAAGCCTGGTAGAGAAATTAATGTTTCAGTCCAAAAAGGCATGGATCGTAACCTCTGCTGGCAGTTAGTTTTAAATGAACTGTAGGCTAAAGTGTCAGATTTTTAAATACTTCAACCGGGCATGCAAGACTCATTGGCTTCCAGCTCGGTGCTTGAAGCAGGTGTGCCGCTGCTCTCAGCTGGGTTCCAGGCCAATAACGTCATACTATGCTAAGCTACGGCTAAGCACCAGGATCCCCCGCTAAGGCTGAGAGGGCTAGCAGCCAGGCGCCAGGGCTATTTATACCCCAAGCAAAGCTGCACAGGGACTAGCTTTAGCTCACTGTTCTCTTTCATCGTGTGTACATAAGGTGAATCAGCCGTTGGCGCCTGTCTGCCAAAACCAAATGGCATTCATTCCTGCATGTTGAGATTGGGAATCCTTAGACATGGAAGCGACTGATCCAGTTCCCGAAAACTAGGGAAGCCAATCTGAATTGTGCAATGTCAAAACCCAGTGGTATTTTTCGTGCCTTCCTTCTAAAATTTATGTTCACCGCATATTATAGTACCAAACCCCCCCGATGCAAAGGAGGAATAAATGTTTAGTATTTGTTGTTGTTGTCGGGGGTCGTAATGCATCAGACATCAGGATCCATTAGACAATCCCAGGCACAGAGGTTCTTTCAGGATACCGCTGATCTGATATCCTTTCTTGGGACATTTTCCTTTTGAGCACTTAAAACCACACATTGCTCCTCGTCTTTTCCCACCAGACGTTTGGCTGTGGACCACGGTTTCCATTTCATTGTGTTGTTTAGTTAGCAGTATTTGTCTAACCACTCCAGACTCGCAGCAGGTTAGGGTCAGCTTTGTTTGCCTTTCCCCTCTCAATTAAGGGCCATCATAATCTCAACTATTTCCCAGCTATAGTCCACGTTAATTCAAAAGATTTTTTTTTTTTTTTTTTTTTTTAAATATCTGTTTGTGCTTTGCAGCCCAAGAAGCCCATTAGGATGCAGCCAGCTAAATCTGGAAACCTTGTATGTCATTAGGAGTGTTTATACCGTCTTAATCCTATTTACTCAGTATGGGAGGTACTGGAGACCTGAGAGAAAGCAAATGTAGAGAGAGGGGAGTGGGGGGGCTGTAAAAAGCAAAAAAATGACATGGATGCTTCAAATTTAATGTAATTCAACATTAAAAAATTTCTCTGTATCAAAATTATATTATTTTCTGATTTTATACTTGAAATTATCAATATACATACAGCACAGGATGTCTGGATGTATGAGCTCATCATTACATGAAAGTGTATGATGTCACTCGGGGGAGAGGAAAATCTTCTGTAACAGGATTAGAGGCTTTACATATCCATATCTATATAACCTCACTGTGTCTAATTGGATGTACTGTACACATTCTTACCTGCATGAAAGGATATTAGTATGTGACGTCATGTGCTACAAAAGTGCACTTACAGCTGGAAAAGTGTCTCTGGAGCAATATATTAAAATTAGGTGTGTATATAAGGTACATATTAGTGAATCTTGAGGTTTAATTTATTAGTCCCATAATGTTATATATTATATTTATTTAATTAGGTGATAGTCATACAAAATATATCACAATTAGAGACATAATCCCTTCTTTTCAAATCAGTATTTGGTCTTCACATCTCATAATAACATTGAATTTTAGGTTTAACTCACCTGCTAGTCATTGATCAGATCATTTTATGTATATGTTCTTAGTCTTCTTTGCTTTACGGTACGGACAGAGTGGAAGAAAGAAAAAGCTTTAGAGTTTTCATTGAGAGTTGATTATTTTACCAACATCAGCACAGACCATAGTTCTTAAATGTAAAAGTGTTCAATAAATGCAGTAATAATATAGTATACTAAGTGGTCTTTCAGCTTATTTGTCCATTTAAATTATTGAGGCTATTTTCATTATTACAGCTCATATTAAGTAAATCACTTTTTTGCCATGTCTGTCTATTGAAATGTGTACTAGAATTTTTATGTATGTATTTTATATAAATATATATCAATCTATGATTAAATATATTTTAAAATGATTTAAAGGCAATATAAAAACATCAGGTAAAAGTGAGACAGTAGTTGGCCTACTGCTAGCATGCTAAGCTAGCTTAAAGCAGAACTAATGTAGCTGTTTGTTGTTTTCATCCTCTTTCTATCTACTATTGAAATATATACTAGAATTTATATATATTTATATATGAATCTACAATTAAATATATTTTTAAATGATTTAAAGGTAATATAAAAACATCAAGTTGGCTGAATTGAATGAAAGTGAGACAGTAGTTGGCCTACTGCTAGCATGCTAAGCTAGCTTAAAGCAGAACTAATGTAGCTGTTTGTTGTTTTCATCCTCTTTCTATCTACTATTGAAATATATATATAAAACATCATTATAACTAGATTTAGCTGCTGCATCACATTGTTATTTCGGATACCAAACTGAGTTATTAAAGTCTCGGTTTTGTCAGAACTGATATTTTTCAGTTCCAGACTTGGGAATACAAAAGTTAATTTTGGCACATTCTTGCTTTAGTTGTCTCGCTGACTCTTGGCTGCCTCTTTGTTGATATTTTTGGCTTTCTCTACTGTTTCAATCAGCTACTTTCTCTTTATTCATTCAGTCACAGGTTGTTGATGTTTAGAGAATATTTTAATCTTTGAAGACTCCATGAAATGAAAGAGAGAGCATCTTCAGCTTCTGTGCCGTGATGCATTTCCTATACTGTAGTAAAACAGAATATTTGAGCAGTGTATAGCTACAAAAGGGATTTAACCCTCCTGTTGTCCTCAGGTCAAGGAAGGACAGAAGGAAGGACAGAAGGAAGGAAAGGAATAAGGAGGGAGGATGAAAAGACTATGGAATTTAGGAGAGAAGGAAGGAAGGAAAGAAGGAAGGAAGGAAAGGAATAAGGAAGGAGGGAGAGAGGAAAGGAGGAAGGAAGGAAAGGAGTAAGGATGAAAAGAGGAAGGAATTTAGGAGAGAAGGAAAGGAGGAAGGAGGGAGGGAGGAAAGAAATAAGGAGGGAGGATGAAAAGAGGAAGGAATTTAGGAGAGAAGGAAGGAAGGAAGGAAAGGAATAAGGAGGGAGGGAGGGAGGGAGGGAGGAAAGGAGTAAGGATGGAAAGAGGAAGGAATTTAGGAGAGAAAGAAGGAAGGAAAGGAAGAAGGAAGGAAGGAAGGATGGAAGGAGGAGGGAGCAAAGAAAGAAGGGTGGAGGGGAAAAAGGAAGGAAAAATTAAAGAAACAGGGAAGAAGGAAGGAAAGAAGGAATAAGTCAAAAGAGAGATGGGGTCAATTTGACCCGGGAGGACGACAGGAGGGTTAAATCAAACACATTTCATATGATTGGACGGCTAAAAAGTGGACAGGACGTTTTGAGTTTGAGCTGCAGAGAGAAACCGAGCTTCAGAGGACTGCTTGGCTCCAGACACACTTCCCTCACCTGCTGTTAGATCAGGAGGACGATGAGGGAGAGATGAACGGATTAGACCTCAGCCGCCACATTGTTTTGGAAACGAAAACAAAGTTTATGCCCACTGATATCCGAACACATGTCTCTTCCTATCTCTCTCCATATTTCTCTGCTGGCTATCGTGACCCACAAACAGTGAAGTGTGGTTTTATATCACCAGTGTGGCTAATAACTCGCTCAAAGTCCCATTTGATTGGATGAACTTTTGTAAATGCCCCTGAGTGCAGGATGAGTCATCATCAGACATTTGAAACCATTTTTACAGGAAGATCATTTCTATGTTAAAATACTCTGAAACTGATTTCTGACATAGCCTATATTTGGCATATAACAGGAAATAAATGAGCAATTAACACAGAGACACATGATTTTTAACCCTCCTGTTGTCCTCGAGTCGAGGAAGGTTAGGAAGGGAGGAAAAAGGAAGGAAAGGAGGAAGGGAGGAGGGAGGGGAGGAAGGAAGGAGGGAGGGAGGATAGAAGGACAGAAGGAAGGAAAGGGAAGGGAAGGAAGGAAGGAAGGAAGGAGGGAGGGAGGGAGGGAGGAAAGAAGGAGATAAGGCAGGACGGAAGAAAGGAAGGAAGGGAGGAGGGAGGGAAGGAAGGAAGGAGGGAGGGAGGGAGGAAAGAAGGACAGAAGGACGGGAAGAAGGAGGGATGGAGGGAAGCAAGAAAAGAGAGAAGGAGGAGGAAAGGAAGGGAGGAAGGAAGGAAGGACGGAGGGAGGGAAGGAAGGAAAGAGAGAAGGAGGGAGGGAGGGAATGAAGGAAAGAGAGAAGGCAGGAGGGAGGAAAGGAAGGAAGGACAGAAGGAATTGAGGAAGGAAAGGAAAGAAGGAAGAAGGGAGGGAGGGAGGGAGGAAGGTAGGAAGGAAGGAAGGAAAGAGAGAGGGAAGAAAAGAAGGACAGGAGGAAGAAAGGAATGAAGGAAGGAAGGAAGAAAGGAAGGAAAGAAAGAAAAAAGGACAGGAGGAAGGAAGGAAGGGAGGAAAGAAGGAATAGTCAAAACAGACGGGGTCAATTTGACCCTGGAGGTCGACAGGAAGTTAAAGATGAGAAAAGAAGAAAAGAAGACACATTTATCTGTATTGAAGCAGCATCCAGGTCAAAAAGGGACTGAAGTGTTGAAATATCAAGTTTTAAAACAACATGAATGTCTAAATCTCTGTTGCCTGTCAAACTGTAACTCTTTAAAATCCTTTATAATCAGGCATTAATAGACTTTGCTGTATTTTTAAGACCCGGCAGGTTGTTGCGGTCAGGTATCTTCAAAGAGCATCCAACCGTTGGCTCACGTTTAATCTTTAATCAACAGAAAGTAATCCTGCCAGTGTGTTGCTTTCAAGGAGCAGGAAATTAGGCTGATTATATTCCTCACAGCGAAAGCAAACCAACAGTGATTCTTGGTCTCGCTCCAGACTTCGGCTTTAATCAGCTCACGCTTTCTGTCTGTCAGGTTCACAAGTTCAACAAGGAAGAGAGATGCAGCGGAGAGCTTTCTCAGTCAGGTAATTCACACCGTCACAGGTTTTACTGTTGCTGATAATTGTGTAAATTAGCTCTAATTTCCCTCCTGGTGTATTAACATAATTAATTATCTAAAACCCATAAGGTTGTTTAACGATACTTTCCACTGTTAATAATATAGATAAAAAATAATCTGTTTGCTGTACAAAATAATATTATGTATTTATCCCGTTTCTCATGTTGCAATATTTTATTTCCTACTTCAATCAAAGAGAGAAAGAAAAAGAAAGAACATTGTCCCCTTACTTCCTGTTGTCCTCACGGGTCAAATTGACCCCGTCTGTTTTAACTGTTCCTTCCTTCCTCCCTTCCTTCCTTCCTTCTTTTCTCCCTTCCTTCCTTCCTTCTTTTCTCCCTTCCTTCCTTCCGTCTGTCCTTCCTCCCTCCATCCTTCCTTCTTTACTTCCTTCCTTCCTTCCGTCTGTCCTTCCTCCCTCCCTCCTTCCTTCTTTACTTCCTTCCTTCCTTCCATCTGTCCTTCCTCCCTCCCTCCTTCCTTCTTTACTTCCTTCCTTCCTTCTTTACTTTCTCTTCCTTCCTTCCTCCCTCCTTCCTTCTTTACTTCCTTCCTTCCTTCTTTACTTTCTTCCTTCCTTCCTCCCTCCTTTCCTTCTTTCTTCCTTCCTTCCTCCCTCGTTTAATTTCTTCTTCCTTCCTTCCTCCCTCGTTTCATTTCTTCTTCCATCCGTCCTTCCTTCCTTCTTTCCTCCGTCCTTCCTTACTTCTTCCTTCCCTCTTTCCTTCCTCCTTCCTTCCTTCCTCCTTTCCTCCTTTCTTCCTTCCTTCCTCCCTCGTTTCGTTCCTTCTTCCATCCTTCCTTCCTTCCTCCTTTCCTTCCTTCCTCCCTCCTTTCCTTCTTTCTTCCTTCCTTCCTTTCTTCCTTCCTCCTTTCCTTCCTTCCTCCCTCCCTCCCTTCCTCCTTTCCTTCCTTCCTCCCTCCCTCCCTCCCTCCCTCTCTCCCTCCTTTCCTTCCTCCCTTCTTCTTCCCTTCCTTCCTTGACTCGAGGACAACAGGAGGGTTAAAGGATAAGTTCACATTATTTCAAGTCATTAAACATCAGTCACGTCTCCACATGAACACTGAAACCTGTTTTTCTTGCTTTAATGATTCCTCCTGTTCATACTGACCATTAGCAGATCCTTCATAATGACTTAAAATGGAAGTGATGGAGGACTAAATCCGCAGTCAATGCAAAAAAATGTATTTAAAAGTTGATATGAAGCTAATATGAAGCTTCAGTCGTCCAAATGAGTCAAATCAATTCTTCTATGTTTCAACGTTACAGTGTTTTTAGAGCCAAAGTATCTCAACAGGGAAACACTGAGAGGGAATTTGATGCTAAAAAGACTGTAAATGTGGCACATATCCACTTGGAGTAAATATGAGTCTTCAGCAGCCTGAGTTAGTCAAATAAAGTGCAAATCTTCCATGTTTACACTCTTTTTAGTGCCAAATTCCCTTTTTGTGTGTGTGAGTGTTTTCCTGTTCAGCTGCAGTGGAGGGTTGGTAACAAAAAGAGGGACTTTGGCACCAAAAAGACTGAACATGAAAGATGCTTAATTTGACTCATTTGGACGACTGAAGCTTCAAATCAACTTTTAAACACTTTTTTGCACAGAAGGAGGACTGTATTATGGATTTAGTCCTCTATCACTTCCATTATAAGTCATTATGAAGGATCTGCTAATGGTCAGTATGAACAGGAGGAATCATTACAGCAAGAAAAACCTCTTTCACTGTTCATATGGGCACCTGACTGATGTTTTAAGACAGATTTGAAAAAATATGAACTTATCCTTTAATTTATATGATCATTTGTCCAATTTACTTTGTACCATTTAATATTTTCATAAGAAAAAAATATGTTTTTTATGTTTTTCTTGTGTCAAACAAAACATGCAAGGGAAAGAGTTTCAACTTGTGTTATGAGTTAAACACTTTCATCAAGCAAAGATTGAAAGAGTATTTTCTCATCCAGATGAGTCTCTGAAAACCTACAAATCATTGACTTATTCATCAGTGATGTATTTGTCCAAAAAAACAGATATGTGGTGTTGCTCTGTGACATAAAATGTGTAATTTAAATACATGAAGGGTACAAACTAGAGAGGGATTCAGATGTGCTTCAGTAGCAAAACTATATACTATATACTATATTTCAAATGAAACAGAGCAGTGAGATTCATTTATATCAGTATAATTATGTGTCTGCACCAGTATAATAATAATAATAATAATAATAATAATAATAATAATAATAATTGGAAAAAAAGAAATAATAATAATAAAAATAAAATAATAATAAATAAATAAATACAATAAAATAATAATAATAATAATAATAATAATAATAATAAAAATAAATAAATAAATAAATAAATAAATAAATAAATAAATAAATAAATAATAATAATTATAAAAATAAAAATAAAAATAAATAAATATCATAATAATAATAATAATAATAATTAATAATACATTTAATTTGTATTGCACTTTACATTTCAACAATCTCAAAGTGCAACAGAGCAGAAAATAAAATAAAGAATAAAAAGAAAGGTTAATTGAGAACATATAAAAGACACTTAGCAAAATGCTTTAGTAAAAAGATAAGTGTGTATATTTACTGTACATCTAATAATGTTCATTTCACCTCTCTAACTGTCTACAGAGTGCCATTCCCTACGTCACCGGGACAGGAGGAAAGATTCGATTGATGCCAGATCACTCAGCTCGCGTGGTAGTGACGGTAAGACCATTCAAAATTCATTATCTTTTTATTTGAGCCTCCGTTTCAATGAATGGATGGAGCGCCGCCGTGCTGAAGGGAAGATAAGCAGGAAGAGTCAGAAAATGATAGAGGACGAGAGGAATGAGATAAGTACGTGATGGGAATAAAGTGAGATGACAAAGGCAGGAACTCAAAAGGGGTAAAAAAAAAAAAGAAAGAAAAGAAGTGAAAGAATGGGATGATGATTGGAGATGGCTAATCAGAGGAGAGGATGAGTCAGATTGTGTTGTAGTAGGTACTTGAATTAAAGAGATCCTAACGAGAAATGTCGTGGGCTCGGTGACATTACGTACCTCCCTCCTCCACTCGCTTTGACGCAGCTGCTGCTATTTTCAGGTATCTCAGCTTCTGTTTCTGTCGTCCTCAATCAAAACCACTTTCCTTCTTTCTCACTGCACAACCTTGTCAACCTCCATCTCCCCTTATATTAACATTTACTCCGTATTTACAATATCCTACTACTTTTATTTTGTAGGTTTTCTATAATAGGCTACTGTACTTCCTTTCCTTGTGTATTGTCTTTCATTCATAACCTTCCTCACCTTTCTGATGAGGGTTAATGATTTCAGGCTCTGTGAACTTAAGTCTATATGAGTTTGACAAACAATAAATTATTATAATTATCATAATACAGTATGATAGCATGTAAAATGATGATTGTTTGAATTGCAGCTCCCAGTTTACAGAACCGAAGATATTCCTCCGTCGCCAGGATTCATTCCATGACTATCGAGGCTCCCATCACCAAGGTATGCTGCTACTGTATCTGTCATTATAATCATTTAGCATCCCTATTTATTTGTTTTTTCCACTATCCACACAGTTTTTTTTAATAATGTCTTACAGATAGGTAAGATTTTCTGCAATCTGCATATATATATATATATATTGAAATAAAAGATTATTTTAATTACACATCTATTTAATGGACTGGATAAATGTGTAAAACTTGAGAAATAAAACATTTTAAATATTAAACTAATGGTTATATAAAAACAACAGAATTCATATAATATGCAGTATAATCTTTATATAACTAGATCTGATGATAACTTTATTTTTAGAGCAACTTTCACACATAAAATGCACTTTACAAATCAAATTATATGTTTAAAAATGTAGCTTAAGCATTAAGATATAATGACATAGGGTATTAAATGCATAACATGTCAATGGATTTCAATGGATGGATTACTTTATTCTAGATTCCTCCCTCCCTCGTACCTTCCTTCCTTCCTTCTTTCCTCCATCCTTCCTCTCTCATTTCCTTCCTTCTTCCTTCCTCCCTTCTTTCCTCTGTCCTTCTTTCCTTCCTTCCTCTTTTCCTTTCTCCCTCCCTCCCTCCCTCCTTCTTTCCTTCCCTCCTTCCTTCTATCCTCTGTCCTTCTTTCCTTCCTTCTTCTCTTCCTCTTTTTCTTTCTCCCTCCTTCCCTCCTTCCTTGTTTCCTCCCTCCCTCGTACATTCCTTCCTTCCTTCTTTCCTCCATCCTTCCTCTCTCATTTCCTTACTTCTTCCTTCCTTCCTCCCTCCTTTCCTTTCCTTCCTTCCTTCTTTCTTCCTTTCTTACTCCCTTCCATCCATCCATCCATCCATCTGACCTTCCTTCCTTCCTCCCTTCCATCTATCCTTCCTTCCTTCTTCCTCCCTTCCTTCCTTGACTCGAGGACAACAGGAGGGTTAAACAAGAGATCATAACATAAAATGTGCTCTTACCAAACCTCTGAGAAAACCACTATCAGCAGGAACTTTCTTTGAGTGAACAGTTTCATATTGAATCCTCTGTTGAAGTAACGCCTTAAACACACATTACTCCACTTGTTTCCTCCGATGCATGAATGGCTCAGTAGAGTCATCAGGTTGCACATGTCGGATTTCCACCATGAATTAAGTCCTTTTATGGCCCATTAGCAGCTTGTTTCACACCAGCCGCTTCCTAAAATGGAACGTGATATCTGCTTTTTCCAAATTAAGCCACTTTTAAGCATTTTAGTGTAGACTGCTTAGCCAAAAACGAGCCATTAGAGCTGCCTTTACAGCCCTCGTTTTGTCTGATTGAGACTATAATTAATGTGTTTTCTCTTATGGTTGTTAAAAATGCAGACATAACAAGATGAAAAGATACTGTATCCCTTTATTGACAAGATGTGCTTGTACTGCCTTGCTTCTCCGTTTCCTGTTGATATTTAAACTTGAATCATTCCTTGTAACCAGACTTTGCGGAAATGTATTCACAAGATATGTTAAAGGTGCACTATGCAGAAAACAATGAAAACACGTATAAAAATAAAAGTAAATCCCTCTCAACTATCATTTATGACCCTGTAGTAATGTGTGACAGTGTAATTATCTGCAGAGACTCTGTCCTCTGTCTGTATTTTCTCATTTCCTTTTTTTCTGACCACACATGCAACACAATTAAAAAGACAATAAGTTAGCAATTAAGTGCCTGATAAAATCATAATAAATAATCAACTAAGAGGTTTCTGATGTATAGATGTGCAAAAAGTGCAATATTATGCCTTTTTTAGCAGTCTTATGGCTTGTGAGAAGAGGCTGTTGCACATTTCGGATGTTTTGGAGGAGTAATGAGCCCACTGTTAAGCTGTAGGTTGGATCACACAGCACTTTAAAAACACACATACAGTGTACTAGTGTGTCACGTTGTCTCATTCTGTTTCCCACTGTGAGTCCTGTGATGCTCTTTTGTGTTTTGAGAAGCAGCTTTATTAGCTGTTTTTACCCCAGACGACATTTCCCCAGCGTCACATGCACATTTCCATGACACACGCACAAAGAAAGGAGCACTCTGTTACGACATGTCTTTGCAGAGAGCTCTTTGTGCCTTTTTGTTTGTGTGCAGAGTCTCTTTTGTAACAGAAAAGGGACTTTTATTTTTTTCTTTTCTTTTTTCCTCTTCCCTAGGTAATAAACATCATCAACGCAGCCCAGGAGAGCAGTCCGGTTACGGTGGCTGAGGCTCTGGACCGTGTGCTGGAGATCCTGAGGACCACTGAGCTCTACTCCCCTCAGCTCGCCTCCAAAGAAGACGACCCCCACACCAACGACCTGGTTGGGGGGCTCATGAGTGTAAGAGAGAGGGAGTGTAGATATTTTAATACAGTGTATGCTTGAGTTCGTTCAGAAGTATAGCTGCTTTATAAGGAGAGGTTAAAAATGTTCTTACCTCATGCATATGAAACTGAACATGCATTCTTGTTGAACTGAGGATTTTTTTGGCCTCCAAAATCAAATCAAATGTGTTTATTTGGAGTGCCAACAGAGGTTATGTTTAGTTTTTTTTCTAATTTGTTGAATAAGTGTAACTATGGAGTGATTCACTGCATCATACAGATGTCAATGTCTGTTCTGAAATCAAAGTTTGATTTAAGCATTTTTTTAAATCCATCAACTTCCAGCAAAGGAGGACTTTTGTGTACCAGATTATCACACACTTCCAAAGCAGTTTAAAGGATAAAGCTGTCAATTTTCTTTATTTTTCTTATTGTCAACAAAACCCATGAAAAGACCAAAACTATCAGCGATCACCAACACTAAATTCATCCTGCCGACAAGTCTCTTTTCTGTCGCCAAAGCCTGATATATACAGTAGTAGCTTATTACTCCAAACCACTGAGCCACTGGGCGACATATTCCTTCATTACCGTCAACATGCACGCTGGAGTTTGACTCGAGTCAATCCCACAAACACTGGACAGCTGCCAAAATACTTGCTACTCTAAATGTGTGTTAATCCGCAGCTGAAAATAACACCCCTCCCCCTCCAACACATGCCTCCTGTTTGGATAACGCTGCTCGCTAAAAACTACTGTGCTCAGCTGTTTTGGGAAAGTACTGAGCCATATGGAGATGAAGGAGAAGGAGAAGTTTAACCCTCTGGGTGTCCTCGAGTCAAGGAAGGAAGGAAGGGAGGGGGGAGGGAGGGAGGGAGGGAGAAGAAAGGAAGGATGGAAGGAAAGGAGGGAGGGAGGGAGGAAGGAAGAAGGAAGGAAAGGAGGGAGGAAAGGAGGAAACAAGGAAGGAAGGAAGGAAGGTAGGAGGGAGGAAGGAAGGAAGGTAGGGGGATGGAGGAAGGAAAGGAAGGAAGGAAGGAAAGACGGAGGGAGGGAAGAAGGAAGAACAGAAGGAAGGAAGGAAAGAAGAAGGGAGGGAGGAAGGAACGATAGAGGGAGGGAAAGAAGGAAGGGGGTGGAGGAAGGAAAGGAAGGAAGGAAGGAAGGGAGGAAAGAGGGGAGGGAGGGAGGAAGGAAGGACAGAAGGAAGGAAGGAAGGAAGGAAGGGAGGAAAGAAGGAACCATCAAAAAGACAGGGTCAATTTGACCCGGGAGGACGACAGGAAGGTTAAGAGAATTGACAGACAGACGGACATGATTGGTTTTTAATAAGTTTTTAATAGGATTTGCTAAAATTTGGGGGGAGGGGACGGGGGGGGGGGGGGGACTTCAGCTTTATCCTTTAAGCCCGTTGTGCTATTCTTGTAGTATCGAGTTAAGATTTGTGTGACAGAATTTTTTAAGCATAAATTAATATGTATAATATATTTCTTATTATAATAATGTCTCAAATAACAGTATGAAATATGAGAGGAGTCTTTTTGAAGTGATGAAAGTTCAAAGAATTATCAGAGACTCCGCAGCTCCCCTCGAACTCTAGATTTATTGCAAGTTTCAGCTCATTGTTTAGCTGTCCGGCTGCAGGCAGATGTTTTCAGACACTCTTAGAGACTCTAAATTTTACACAACCCTTCTCAGCACCAAAATGGCAAACAGACACATTTAGCTGTAGATGAACATAGTGGAACATTTAGCAGTGAGAAAAAGAGCCAGGTATTTCCCCTCAGGAGTCGGTAGAGAGCAAAAACAGAGCTAAAAGAGAGTGAATATTGGATTTACATTCAGCAGGTGGACAGAAACACCACTCCAGATGAATGATAATGTTGTTCCGTAGCTGCTAACAAGTTCAACATATCAACTTAATAGCTGATGATATTTTAATGTTGTGTTTGCAACTTTTTTCCGTTACCCTAAAAGTAGCCAAAAAATCAGTGCATGCAGATTTTTAAAGATGTGTTATTACGAGCTTGACCACTCTGTTTATAGGTCTAATTAATTGAACCATTTCTGTCTTTATTTTTTTTTCCAGGATGGGCTGCGGAGACTCTCTGGGAACGAGTACGTTTTCTCGAAAAGTAAGTAACCCGCAAATCATCACATCATGTCACTGATCATGTATGAGTATAAATCAAATTATTACCTTATATTAAATACCTATCACAGGTGTTTTCACTTAGTGTGGTTCATTAGACTTATTTTAAAGGTTGAAGTAGAGGGCAGATATATGCTGGGAATGAAATGATGTATTAACCCTCCTGTTGTCCTCGGGTCAAGGAAAGACAGGAGGAAGGAAGGAAGGGAGGAGAGAAGGAAGGAAGGGAGGGAGGGAGGGAGGGAGGGAAGGAAGGAAGGAAGGAAGGAAGGAAGGAAGGAAGGAAGGAAGGGAGGAAGGGAGGGAGGAAGGAAGGAAGGACGGAAGGAAGGAAGGAAGGAAGGAAAGGAGTAAGGACAAAAGGAGGAAGGAATTAAGGAGAGAAGGAAGGGAGGGAGGGAGGAAGGAAGGAAGGAAGGGAGGAAAGAAGGAGGAAGGAAGGAAGGAAGGAAGGGAGGAAAGAAGGAAGGAGGGAAGGAAGGAAGGAAGGAAGGAAGGGAGGGAGGAAAGAAGGAAGGAGGGAGGGAAGGAAGGGAGGGAGGAAGGAAGGAAGGAAGGAAGGAAGGAAGGAAGGAAGGAAGGAAGGAAGGAAGGAAGGAAAGGAGTAAGGAAGCAAAGGAGTAAGGAAGAAAGGAATGATGGAAGGAAGTGAGGAAAGAAGTATGGAAGGAGGAGGAGGAGGGAGCAAAGACAGCGGGGAGGAGGGGAAGAACGAAGGCAAAATTAAAGAAAGAGGAAAGAAGGAAGGAAGGAAAGAAGAGCTGGGGTCAATTTGACCCGGGAGAACGACAGATGCAGTAAGATGAACAGGAGTGAAGGAGACATCAGTAAAGTGAGAACACCTGTGTGGATTGAGACTGTGACTTCATTAAACCCTCCTGTCGTCCTCCCGGGTCAAACTGACCCCATATGTTTTGACTGTTCCTTCCTTCCTTCCTTCCTTCCTTCCTTCCTTCCTTCCTTCCTTCCTCCTTTCCTTCCTTACCTCCTTCTCTCTTTCTTTCCTCCCTCCTTTCCGTCCTCCCTCCTTTCCTTCCTTCTTTCCTCCCTCCTTTCCTTCCTTCCCTCCTTCCTTCCTTCCTTCTTCCTTCCTTCCCTCCTTCTTCCCTCCTTTCCTTCCTTCCTTCCTTCTTCCTCCCTCCCTCCTCCCTCCCTCCTTTCCTTCCTTCTTCCTTCCCTCCTTCCTCCCTCCTTTCCTTCCTTCCTTCTTCCTCCTTCCCTTCCTTCCTTGACTCAAGGACAACAGGAGGGTTAAGTGTCTTTCATTCATAATGTGACTCATGTGATGATGATGATGTCATAATACACAATAAGTCAAGTAGTGAGTGTGTGTAGTCGTGGTGTAAAGCTGGAATCCCTGCATTAAAGGATTGATTCACAAATTTCCGAATCAGTCTTAAAGAAATAGTGAGGTGCCAAAATGAATACTGACCCACATTTTTCTTGTTGTTATCATTCCTCCTGTTCATATTGACCATTAGAAGATCTCTTCATAATGCATTTACAATGTAAGTGATGGAGGAACAAAATCCCCCAGTCCTCCTCCTGTGCAAAAAAAGAGTAAAAGTATTAAAAAGTTTATCTGACATTGATATAAGCTTTAGCTGTCATAATTAGTCAAATCAAGTAGGTATCTTTCAAAGTTAGTGTCTTTTTACTGCCAAACTCTCTATTTTTTGTTATCGTCCTTCCACTGCAGCTGAACAGGAAAACACTGACACACAAAAAGGGAATTTGGCACTGAAAAGACTGTAAGGGTAGAAGATTTGCACTTTATTTGACTAATTCAGACAGATGAAGCTTCATATTATCTTCAGATAATAGGAATACATTTTTGCTCCAAACAAGGACTGTGGATTTGGTCTCCCATCTCTTACATTGTAAGCGTGTTTTGGAAAAGATCTTCTGACGGTCAGTATGAACAGGAGGAATCATTACAACATGTATCACTGTTCATTTTAACCTTCCTGTCGTCCTCCTGGGTCAAACTGACCCCGTCTGTTTTGGCTGTTCCTTCTTTGCTCCCTTCCTCCCTACCTTATTTCCTTCCTTCTGTCTTTCCTTCCTTCCTTCCTTCCTTCCTTCCTTCCTTCCTTTCTTCCTTCCTCCCTCCTTTCCTTCCTTCTTCCTCCCTTCTTTCCTCCCTTCCCTCCTCCCTTCCCTCCTCCCTTCCCTCCTTCCTTCCCTCCTTCCTTCCTTCCTCCTTTCCTTCCTCCCTTCCTTCCTTCTTCCTTCCTTCCTTTCCTTCCTTTCCTTCCTTCTTCCTCCCTTCCCTTCTCCCTTCGCTCCTCCCTTCCCTCCTTCCTTCCCTCCTCCCTTCCCTCCATCCTTCCTCCCTCCCTCCCTCCTTCCTTCCTTCCTTCCTTCCTCCCTTCCTTCCTTCCTCTCTCCCTCCCTCCCTCCTTTCCTCCCTTCCCTCCTTCCTTCCTCCTTCACTCCTTTTCTTCCTTCCTTCTTCCTCCCTTCCTTCCTCCCTTCCCTCCTTCCTCCTTTCCTTCCTCCCTCCCTTCCTTCCTTGACTCGAGAACAAAAGGAGGAAATATGTGTTTTCGGAGTTAAATTAGAGCATTGATATCACTCTCGTGTCTGTTTATTGAGTATGGAGTCAGCTAGCTTTGTATAAAGACTGGAAACAAGAGGGAAACATCCAGCTTTGGCTCTGTCCACAGTTCAGCAGCAGCACCTCTAAAGCTCAGTAATTAACACACTCTAAGAGATGACTAAGACAAGCCAAACAGCACTTAATGTTAATGAGAGGTTGAGTCGAGAACAGGCGGGAGTTTTCGCCCGTGGTCTTAATCACTACTGAGATTATGGAACATGATGTCTGCCGTCTTGAGTGAAGCTCATGAATAAATATGAAATGTAAGGGTGGTTATTGTCCTGATGAAAGCGCCCTAGTATTTCTTTTTAGCGTGAATTTCTCTCTCCGTCCGAGCTCATTACGTAACCCCGTTATGATGATTAAAGTCACAAGCCAAGGTAACTGAGAGGATTTAAATCAAGGGTGTATTTTCCAAGAAGCTATCTTCTTTTTCATCAAGTTGGAAACAGTATCGTCATCTCGGCTCCGCTCGTACTGATCTTATCTTACACCATCTTTCTACTGCGTGCTCAAAGGACCAAATTTACAACGTGAGACACTTAGTGTGTTTGCACATGTATATAAAAATTAGAGAGCCAAGGTTGATACAGTGGTCCATTATTCATTCGTCAAATCCCACACAGCGCTCCCTCTTGGTTTGCCCCCTTTTATGGTCAAAATCACAATGAGTACAATGTACGTGTGTGTGTGCACGCTCCTGTTTGTTCCCTAGATATGAGCCA
This sequence comes from Scomber japonicus, assembly GCF_027409825.1. Classification (NCBI taxonomy): domain Eukaryota; kingdom Metazoa; phylum Chordata; class Actinopteri; order Scombriformes; family Scombridae; genus Scomber; species Scomber japonicus. Next base: position 26,658,321 of record NC_070596.1, read on the forward strand.
GAGCCAGCTGGCCATCCCAGTCACTCTGAATGACGTCCCTCCGTCCATCGCCGAGATGCTGAATGATGAGGAGTGCTGGGAGTTCAACATCCTGGAGCTGGAGGCGGCTACACACAAGAGGTACGGACACGATGGAGCCAGGATGACGCAAAAGATTTTAAATTTGGGCTCAGAATCGAAGTGGTTTGATTTAGTCAACATGTAGCATTTCAGCAGATACTTAACGTTTATTGATATAATTTTTGTTTATGAACGTCTCCTAGTAAAAGCTGCCTCGGTGCCGTATATCAACAGTTTAAAACCACTGTTGTTCAAACTGTATCACAGATATTCAGATGAAGTGAATGCTGGACTTGGGAGAAGTACTTTCCATTTCACAAAATATAAATGTTGAATTAATTACAGACGACATTAAATATTCAAAGTCTCATCCCTCTGGATGAATTAAAACGTTTAATTTTGGACACTTTAGAGATGTCTGTCTGTGCTCTTGATGGCAATGAGAAGACCAGATCAAATAGGTTGTATAATAACTGTTACATCACCCGTCTTTGGTATTCTCAGAATTGGCAGATTATGTCTTTTGACCTAAAAAGAAGATAAAAAGTGGTTAAATGTTCTCCCTCTTATGTGAATGGTCAAGAAAAATTCTACTTCATAAAATACAAATACAAGCATTTAAAGGAATAATTCGACATTTTGAGAATAGACTCATTTGCTTCTTGTTGGTTTGTCACTGTTTCTAAGAGAGATGGAGAAAACAAGGATATGTAACTATTTACTTTATTTATACATGTGTATTTTAGTTTCATGACCCAAATAAACCAAACTAAACTTTTTTGCACCACTCATCTATCTTCTCATCTAATTCTCAGCAAAAAAATGAAAAAGTATATTCCCATTTATGAATATTTCTACCTACAGAAAATCAACTTTTCTAACATTTAAATCTACAATAAATCAGTAGATGGCTAGTAATGATCCAAATTGATCAAGGTATAAGCTACATGAAGGTAGGATAACAAACGTGCCATAAGGAAGAATAAAGGGTACATTACTTCTTGCGTCATGTGATCCCTGCAGACCGCTGACTTACCTCGGGCTGAAGATCTTCACGAGTTTCGGCGTGTGTGAGTTCCTGAACTGTTCGGAGGCGACGCTGCGCTCCTGGCTCCAGCTGATCGAGGCTAGCTACCACTCCTCCAACTCCTACCACAACTCCACGCACGCTGCGGACGTGCTGCACGCTACTGCATACTTCCTGCGCAAAGAGAGAGTCAAGGTTAGAGGAAGAAACTGATTTACACACAGTATATGGATCAGTGATGGTTTTTGTGTCCATGTGGTTTAGTCAAATTTAAAGGGTTTAAAACTAGAAAATAAACATATGAATAACTTGCACACATTCATTTTTGTGGACTCAGCATCAAATTTCTGCTTTTAATCCATTTTAAGAGGATTATGGCAAAAATGTCTAAGTGGTGTAACCATAAAAACTTGCTTAAAAACACTAAATTCTCAATTAAACAACTATTCATTTTTGTGGACCAGCATCACATTTCTGCTTTTAATCCATTTTGAGAGAATATATTAGAGGATTATGGCAAAATTGTCTAAGTGGTGTAACCATAAAAATGCTAAATTCTCAATAAAACACCACATCAACTAGTTTGGCATTAACCATCTCAAGTTTCTTCCAAATAAGTTCCACTCAAATACACTATAGGTGCATAAAATATTTATCATTCTTTTGTGGTTACACCATTTGACATTTTCATGAGCATACAGTCTTTCTTTTGGTTAAAAAAATGGTACAAATTATTAATTATATATATTCTATATTTCATAACTTCTACTATTCATGGAGAAAAAGATCGATAAGGACTTCAGGGATCTCTCCTCTGTTCCTCCCACTGTGGTTTCTTCCCTTTTTCCCTTTAACCTTCCTGTCGTCCTCCCGGGTCAAATTGACCCCGTCTGTTTTGACTCTTCCTTCCTTCCTTCCTTTCTTCCTTCCTTTCTTCCTCCCTTCCATCCGTCCTTCCTCCTTTCCATCCGTCCTTCCTTCCTTCTTCCTCCCTTCCTTCCTTCTTCCTCCCTTCCATCCTTCTTTCCTTCCTTCTTTCTTTCCTCCCTTCCTTCCATCCATCCATCCATCCATCCATCTATCCATCCTTCCTTCCTTCCTTCCTTCCTTCCTTCTTTCTTTCCTTCCTTCTTCCTCCCTTCCATCCTTCCATCCATCTATCCATCTATCTATCCATCCTTCCTTCCGTCCTTCCTTCCTTCCTTCCTTTCTTCCTCCCTTCCATCCTTCCTTCCTTCTTTCCTTCCTTATTTCTTTCCTTCTTCCTCCCTTCCATCCTTCCTTCCTTCCTTCCAGCTTACCCTCCTTCCTTCTTCCTTTCCTCCCTTCCTTCCTTGACTTGAGGACAACAGGAGGGTTAAATGATTTTCTTTGGGAGGTTTTTCTTTATTCAAACCGAAGATCTGAGGACAACAGAGTGTTCTTTACCCTTGAGGCAAATTTTGATTTGTGATTTTTGGGCTGTATAAATAAACTTGAGTTAACTTGTGCTACATAGATTTTACCCAATAAAAAAAAAACATTAAAAAAAACATTGCTTACAAGAATCTGGATTATGTAGACTAACAAGACACTAAGGCCCCAAAATAAACAAAAGTAATTCCCTGTTTTTGTTTTTTGAGATTTTTTTTTCTTTTTTTTAGCTTCTGCAAATTCCACTTTTGGTTGCTTGACATGTGCTTGTTTGGAAAATGAGTTGTTTGTATACACATGTGACTTATTCAATGTTTTTAAATCAGTGTTCAATTTATTAGCACTTGTAACTGAACCCTAACACCTAACCCTAAACACCTAACCCTCATATATGACTAGATGGCCAAAATATGAAAGAGTCGTCTCCCTCCTGCCACTGAACCTCATGATGATGTTTCCTAATGAACTGCCGATAAAAACAAATACAGATCGTTTGAATGACAGCCAAGATGTCAAAGTTGTAGTACGCTTTGAGTTTGTTTATTTGAGTGAGCTGCTGCAAAATGTCAAAGATGACACGGATGCTGTTAAAGTGAAAACACAAATATGGTTTAAGACATCTCTGAGTATGCTAGCTCTGTTTTGAACATGATTTTATTAGCATTAGCATCCACAACAGCCCCCCCCCCCCCCAAAATAATCCAATCAACATCATAATGAAAAGCATGTATAAGACTGCAATCCACTGTGCAGAGTGATATATTAACACTATTAATTATTCATTAAAACCAATAAGCTCTGGCTGGTGTCTGCAGGGGTGCATTAACATCACTGGAGGCCCCTGGGCTAAAGAACTTTATGAGGCCACCCCGCACCCCCGCTACAGGACTTTATGAGCCCCCCATTCCTAAGTGGTTGACACACTATATTTTGCAGCGTCATGTGCGTTACGGTCGAGTCATCATTAGCCTACTGTACATAATTATTCTCAAGTTTTAGAGCCCCCCCCCCCCCCCCATGGTGGAGGCTCTGGGGCTGTAGCCCAGGTTAGCCCGTTCATTAACCTTCGCGTCGTCCTCCCGGGTCAAATTGACCCCTGTCTGTTCCTTCCTTCCTTCCTTCCTTCCTTCCCTCCTTCTTCCCTCCCTCTTTCTTACTGCCTCCCTTCCTTCCACTCTCCCTCCTTTCCTTCCTTCCTTCCTTTCCTTCCTCCCGTCCTTCTTTTCTTTCGTCCCTTCCTTACTTCTTCCTCCCTCCTTTGCTTCCTTCTTCCTGCCTTCCATCCTTCCTTCCTTGACTCGAGGACAACAGGAGGGGTAATGCACCCCTGGGTGTCTGTGTACATGCAGTACTGACGTGACTCTGTGTCTCTGCTGTTTTATTCAGAGCAGTCTGGACCAGCTGGACGAGGTGGCCGCATTGATAGCAGCCACGGTGCACGACGTGGATCACCCGGGTCGGACCAACTCCTTCTTGTGCAACGCCAGCAGTGAACTGGCCATCCTGTACAACGACACGGCCGTGCTGGAGAGCCACCATGCAGCCCTCGCCTTCCAGCTCACCGTCCGAGACAGCAAGAGCAACATCTTCAAGAACATCGACAGGTCAGCCGTAGTATTAGCATTAGCATTAGCATTAGCAGTAGCAGTCACTAGTGTGGTTTCATATATATGTATTCCCTCCACACGCTTAATCCAAGACTCAAAATCTCACTTTATCCTCTCCTCGCCTCACGTTGCCGACAGGAATCAATTCCGAAACCTGCGGCAGGCCATCATCGACATGGTGCTGGCCACAGAGATGACCAGACACTTTGAGCACGTCAGCAAATTCGTCAACAGCATCAACAAGCCAATGGCTGCCATAGAAGAGACCAGCACAAGTGTAAGTGTCAGATTGAATTAAATCACCCAGAAAGGCCACAAAAGACAGTAAAGCTTCATTTTATTGGTTCATATATATAAAAAAGAGTGTAGTGTGTATTTCTTATTAGATATCATGCATATATAATTTTTTCAGTGTGTGCAGATGCTTATGTTTTTTTTCCACATTGTTCCTGCAGAGCATGAACAGCGACTGCGAGGGTCAGGCTAACATTAGAAACTCTCCAGAGAACCGTCTGCTGATAAAGAGGATGTTGATCAAGTGTGCAGATGTGGCAAACCCCTGCAGGCCGCTGGAGCTCTGCATCGAGTGGGCCGGCCGGATCTCCGAGGAGTACTTTGCACAGGTGCGGGGACACAACACTACACTACCAAAGCTCTCTGGATCATTTTTTTTTGCATTGTCTCACTTTGTATAATTTAGCATATTTTTACGAGCTGCAGCTTTAGCTTGAGTGTGCGTTTATCTTTTGTTTCTTTAATGTGATGTGTGTGTGTGTGTGTGTGTGTGTGTGTGTGTGTGCGTGTGCGTGTGTGTGTGTGTGTGTGTGTGTTTGCCATGCAGACAGATGAGGAGAAAAGACAAGGGCTGCCGGTGGTGATGCCAGTGTTTGACAGAAACACCTGTAGCATACCCAAATCTCAAATCTCCTTCATAGACTACTTCATCAATGACATGTTTGATGCCTGGGATGGTAAGAGTAACGACTTCATTCATTCATTCATTTCTTCCCCCTCTGCTACAGTCTGCTTACATGTCTTCTTCTTCTTTATTTGTTTTATCTCTGTGTGGGTTGTTTACATGTACTGTTGTGTGTTTAGTCATTTCCTTTTCCACTTAATTCCCAAATAAGTTTAGTGCGCCCCATACATTTTACTATTAAGTCTGATTATGTTAGTAAAACATCAGGGTCACAAGTCATAGGCTGTGAGTGAGACACACAGGAAGCATGTTTGTTTATAGTTGATTATGGCAACGCACTCTTTTTTTTTTTTTTTTTTTAAAGGGGTCATATCATGCTTTTTGTGATTTATATACTGTTATAATGTCAGATGTTTAATGGTTAAATATGGTAGAATTGCAAATCTTGAGGTGAAAGTGTATAAAAATGGACCCTAAGGACTTCATTTGCAAAGTTACTTCTAATAATGTCAGATCAGGAAGGAGGTCTGAAGTAATCATGTAAAGATATTCCTTAAGAAGCCCCAGAATATAAATAAAGACCTGGAAATCTGCATTATATGTCTTCTTTAAATACTTAAATGCTCACTACAGAATTAAAGTACCTGTTTCAGCTGCTGGTTACCTGGCCGGTTATACTGTATGTTTGATGAATATTGTTTCACACCCTCAGTTAATTGCAAATTGTCTGTCCTTCTTTGTGATAAATGTCTCAAGCTCACAAGCAATCCTCCCTTAGTCCAAGCAGTTTTGTTCCCTGGTGGATAATTAAATTAAGTACAGACATTAAGTATGAGTTTATTCTTGACGCACAGGGGTTTTGATTTTGGGGAGGAAGAAAAAAAAAAAAAACCCTCAAGTTTCATTTACTTGCCTCGTACACAGTCAAATATTCATTTTTGTCGTTGAGAGACTTTCTGATCCTCGTACAGATCTGTTTCCTTGATGGGATTTCCATTTCAGTTGCAACCCTAAACCACATTTTAACAACCTTTTGATATATTGCTCTTTAGAGACAACTCCCCGAAAAAATTTACTCCAGCCTTCTATGACTTTTTCATTTTTCTTGGCAGATTGCAGGATAGGAAAATGCAGGAAAAGTGGTGGTGAGGAGTAGGAGGAGGAGGAGGAGGAGGGGGAGGAGTCATAAGAAAATGGGGAGGGATAGTAATGGTGCTTATAACTCCCCATTCCCACTGAATTTCTCTTTTAGTTTAGTCTCCCCAAGAGGGAAGTTGTTTACTGTCAACAGGGCTCTGATGTCACGGAAAGATTTCAAATGCCAGTGGGACGGACAGAAATTGCGAGGGCGCCAGGGGAGTGGGAAGTTGGGAAAATAAGAGAGGGGATGGGGGTTTACGATCACTTGGTTCGGGGAGGGACGAGCAGTCAAGCAGAACTCCACTTACACCTAAACACAAAAACACTCACGCAGCCGCTTCCAATTCACCAGGGGTCATTTTGAGGTTGCGGCAGGGGTCACTCTTAGTTCCAAGCACCGAGCGGAGATGCAGCGTGGGTCAGGAACGAGCCGGAAATCTGGATGTAAACAGAACAAGAACACACACACACACACACACACACACACACACACACACACACACACACACACATGTTCTGCAGTGTGTGTGTGTGTGTGTGTGAGTGTGTGAGAGAGAGAAAAGGCAGGGAGACCTTTCAACCCTCGGCTGTCTCTGTTTTTTATGTGGGAGCAACATTGCAGAGTGTACATAACATTAACCACTGTACATGAACTAAGCACACACACACACACACACACAGAAACACCCTCATACACACACACACACACACACACACACACATCGTCCTCCCTTATAGATCATGTGGAACGATGACAGGAATTGACAGATGAGCAGATTTCTGATGAGTTGACAGGTGTTTGTGTCTGTTCCTGGACATGTCTGTTCATACTAGCTCTGAAGAAATGACTTTATAATGTGATTTAATGTAAGTTGTTGTAGGACAAAGTGCACAGTGCTAATTATGTGCAAATATGTCATCAATCCTGACGCTAATATGAGGCAGCCGCAGTCAGAGTTAGCCAAATCAGGGCTTTTTCTTTAGTTTATTGATTTAATTGTTTATTGTCAGAAAATTAAAGGTGCAGTATGTAAAATTTAGTGGTATCTAGCAGAAGAGACATGGCAGTAATGGGATATAATACTTAATGTATAATCACCTGAAAATAAGAATCATTGTGTCTCATTACCTTAGCATGAGTCAGTTTATATCTACATAGGGAGCACGTCCTCTTCCATGGATCCAGCCATGTTACACTGCCATATTTCTACAGAAGCCCAGAATGGACAAACCAAAAACTGGATCTAGAGAGAAATTTTTGCGGTTCTCCTTCGTGCTTGGAGGGGGGATAGATTATTAGTTGGTTACAATCTGCAACCTAACATATCGATGCCACTAAAACCGACACAAAACCGTGACCAAACCAACAAAGAAAAGCATTCAAACTTCACATTTGAGAAGTTGAAACCAGCTAATTTAGTTTTTTTATGTAAAAATCAACGGATCATTGCAACCTCTCAAGACATTTTTAAAATTTAGTTAGTTTCATCAGTTATATCCCTATAAAATTCACTCTTTTTTTGTTTCCCTTTTCTTGTTGAGCCACAGCAGATTCATGTGTTAAAAAAGGAGGGAATTTCAAACTAAAGACTAACCCTATATCTTTAGAAGATACCTCTCTGATTTGACTCAGACTGCTGAAGTCTCATTTTAGCTTCAGCTTTGATTGCATTTTTGCACAGAATAAGGACTGTGGATTTTGTCCTCTATGTCTTATGTTAGAATTGCATTATGGAGGGATTTTATTGAATGCACCAAAAAAGAAAAGCTACTGTATTTCTTCTGGAACTCAACGTCTCTCTCTCTCTTCTCAGCCTTCGCCAGCCTGCCTGGTCTCATGGAGCACCTGTCAGAGAATTACAAGTACTGGAAGGGCTTGGACGAGATGAAGTGTAAGAGCCTGCGCCCTCCCCCTCCTTCTTGACCGCTTCCTCGTCGACCCCCTTCCTCTCCTCTCCTCCGTCACTTCGAGCAGGGTGTGACGGCGAACTTTGAAGCCCCCCCTCCCCTTCCTCCCCCCGCGGTGGAACAATTAGACTCTTCGGCTGTGATTCGACGGAGCTCTGTGCCCTCTCATTTGACCCAGGACACGCTCGTGACCCCGAAGCTGGGCAACCAAGGGACCGTGAGAGCTGACGTCACCGGCTGATGAACGCTGAGATGCCGTTTCTATCTCGAATCACAGCCTCTTTTCTTGTGTGATTCAATGGAGAATAGGTTGTCATTTGAAGACCCAACCACCCCTCCTCCTCCTCCTCCTCCTCCCTGTTGCCACTCGATGGCTCTGTTAAGTATTTCCTAATAGCACCTCTATGAAACTGTGTGGACCTCGTGGCTCACCTGACAATCTGTACCATATAGTGCAACACACCAGAATCCTGCACTTTAGCTAATCAAGACATTTTAATTTTGAGCTACTCTTTGCTTTTTGCTTCTTTTTTTTCTCCGCAGTTTTTCGTCTCTCTTGTTAATTTTTTTTTTCTTTCTTTTTACAAATATTTTCATTTTTGCATCTGTCATAAAAGCAATGTGGCGACGAGGTGGTGACCTTGGCTAAGAGGCACTGATTGAAAATAAGAACCTAGAGAAATCTGTCGAGGCTTGTCGGTGGATATGTGTGTGTCTCCTTTTTACACCTTCAAACTTACTTTTTGCCAACTTGTGAAGGTGCTCAGCTGGAGTTTTTCCATTCTTACGAGCTGTGATATAGTCTACAATATAAGAGACACTTTGACTTGTGTCAGGGACCAAATTCATAGCAATCAGGGGTCCTTGCTGGTACTGTATGTACAAAACGTGTACATAGACAGTCAGCCGAGTAACAGGGTCCAGCTGAAAGGGTTTCCAGACATCCAGTCCCACATATAGAGGCGAGATTTAAGAAGGGCTGTGAAGATCATGTAGCCACGTAACAGGTGTAACAGGAATATCACACCCCCCAAAAAAAACTACTGCTATACTTTTTGCGGTGAGAACAAATGGAGGAAAAGAACTGACTGCACTGTATCAGAGCTTTCAGTACAAAAAAATATCAGATGTCACATATTCAGTTATGTGACACTGGACAGGACACAAACTGTAGATGCTTGGACCCAAATAAGAAGAAACAAAGCAGTGCAGTGCAGTTGTTAAAGTAGCATGTAGCTGTATGTTCAAGGTGGAAATGGACCTCAAAGACAGTGTGAAGGAGGCATCAGAGCCATGTTTTAGATCTCTGTCTAATCAGCTCTTGCACCCACATATTTTAAATCTTGAACCACTTTTACTGTGTCTCAAACTCCTTCTGCCACATTTCACCTTGCAGTTGTCTCTTTCTTTATGGGGGGAAAAAAAATCTAGTTGCACATGATTTTTAAATAGACAAAGGCCATTTTTTTTTTTTTTTTTTTGCTATGAGATTTGGAGGATGTGTCTGCCCTCTAGTGGCTAAAAGAGGGTATTGCAGAAATCGTATATATAGTAAATCTGTCAGGGAAGGATCCACAGGAAATAAAGTATTACCCCGAAATGATCAGGAGTAGAAAAGGCCATGATTTATCAAGAAATGAGCATTTATAAACAGAAACGGAGAAATTTGAGAAGTGAAGAAGTTTTCTGTATAATTCAAAGCACTTTTCTTTTTCTTTTAATTCTGACATTTGGAGGTGAAACAGTATTGAAGCACTAATGCCAGCATTAAAAAGGAATCCCAAAACATTGATTTTATGAAGTAGGAATTGCAGATTTGCAGATTTCCATACACTACTCGAGCTGAATCATCATCATGTATGACCAGCTCTTGTCCCCGAAAGGCTCCATATGAATGAGTGAAGTGGGAAATGTTGCTGTGTGTATTCAGTGTGTGTGTGTGTGTGTGTGTGTGTGTGTGTGTTAATCCAAGAAAAAAACACACATTACAGTATTAACCAAAGGCACAGAGAGCTCTTTACAGGTGCCTTATTCTTTGGTCATCTTTACAGAAACAAAGGTTGGTTGAAGTATCTCCTACTCTCCTCTAAAGACAAAAAAATTATACAAGAAAAGCCATACATGTTTTATTTAAAGTAACCTATGAGATCAAAATATACAGTATATATAAATATAAATATATATTTGACTTTGGGAATGTTGCTTTTATGGTCTGTGCTCCAGTTTTTTGAGTTGGTGAGTCAGTGTTAATAGTTTTTTGTCACAAAGGTCCTTGAACATTGGATCATTTCTGTTTGGTACACTTATGAAGTTTTTAAAGATTAAAGGACAGAAAACTGAATCAGGTGCAGTTGGATCAGATGTGAATTACACAGTTACAGTTTTCACTTTTAACGAGACAGAACTGATCACATCCACGTTTTAAATGTATTTATGATGATGATGATGATGTAGTAATTTTTATTGATGATCAAGGTCTTAATCAATGCCTTAATCTTGTCACGTCTCACTGTTTTAGGTCTGCTATTGTTGCAATACACTGTAAACTACCTAATGTACCTGCTGTTACTGTAAATACGCAGCCAATATATTTGAGTTTTTTTTTGCTTTGCATTTTTTGCATAATTTCATTTTTATGTAACTTTTTTTTTTTTTTTTTTTTTTTGGTGGGTGTTATATGTTGCAGGGATGATTTCCAAAAACTCTACAAAAACTAAACTAAACAAAAGATTTCCAATTTTTTTTTTTTTTCTTTTAAACAGCGACTTGAAACGTGGCTCCACTTCTTGAATGTTTCATGACCGCTCTGCTCTCACGGATCACGAGAAGAATATTTTTGCTAATCGATCATGAAGATTTCTACTCACACAAAAAGACAATTTGAAACATTTCAGATTTACATGTCAGACAAACATGCCTTTTTCTTCTTCTTCTTCTTCTTCTTCTTCTCTTTTTTAATTTTATTCCTCTATTCCTCTGTGAGCAGCAATGACTGGAATGTGATGATATCAATTAGATCAGATGACAGCCTCGCTTTGAGTCTACTGAGGCAGAACCAGATTGTATAACTGCTTGTTATGTAATGATAAGCCTTCATCGTTCACAGTGATTTCTATTTCCTCTGTCTCCTTCATTTCTGACACTGATGGCTATGGCTGCGGACAACGTGCCAACTCTGTGTTATTTTGTATAATTTATAAAAAAAAATTAAAAAAAACAATAATTAGAAAGCGCTAATGTTATATACAGTATATTATTTTTCAAAGAAGAAAAAAAAATATTATTATTATTATTATTGGCCATGAGAACTGTAATGTGTGTTTTTGAAAGATTTTACTGCCTCATGCATAGTAGTGACAAAAGCTTTTACTGTCAGAGTCACTTAAAATCGACCATGTTTGTTTGAAAAGTTTAATGTATTTTGCTCTCTCTGGATTATGATGTCTTATTTTGATGTTCTCTGTCAAACACAAAAATGTATTGTAAGAGACGATTAAAGCGTTTAAATATGATGGTTGTTACATGAATGGCAGCGGCCAATTTAAACTAAGAGACTTAATACATCGATGCAAGTTAAAATCACGGTGATGATGATGAAGAGTTCGATGTAGATTCCTTCTGATCCTGCAGATGTTATAAAGAGAAAACCTGCAGGATAAAGCATTTCTCTCTCATAGCCATCATAGAATAACTGATGGTCAACTGGTTGCTTTAGTTTGGTGAATTATGCAAAGATTGACTTTAGCTTGAAGCTGAAAAATCACCCAAATTTCAACAAGAAGGTGTTGAGACAGCAGCAGTCGATGGATGGATAGATGGGTAGGTAGGTAGGTAGGTAGGTAGGTAGGTAGATAGATAGATAGATAGATAGATAGGGGGGTGGATGGATGATAGATAGATAGATAGATAGATGGATAGGTGGGTAGATAGGTAGGTAGGTAGATAGGTAGGTGGATAGATAGATAGATGGGTAGATAGAGCTACTGCCCTGTATGTTTTAGGTATAGCTCTCCACTCTAACACCTGATTCTAATAATGAACTCATTATCAAGCAGCTGAAGCTTGTCAAAGGGCTTCATAACATGTTAATTATTAGAATCAGGTGTGTTTAGAGTAAGGTGACACCTAAAACATGCAGGGCAGTAGGTCTCCAGGAGCAGAGTTCACTGTGCTAAACCCTGACAATCCTATTGAATGTGGCAGAATATGAACGTCCAGTACGAGATGACTCCACAGCTGCAACGATTAGTCAATGATTTGGTAACTATTTTGATGACAGAACAATCCAATCAGTCAGTTTTCAAGCAAAGTAAGCTTCATAAATGAGGATTTGTTGCTTTCTTTCTTATATAAAATGACAGTAATGCAAATATTGTTTGATTTTGGAAAACAGGGAATCTAAATATGTCACCATGGAGTTTAATAATGACGATAATGGAAATAAGAGTCAGTTGCAGCTCTATTTAAATCATCAGTAAAACATGCCAGGTTGGAAATAAAACTATTTACACATTGTTTCTGAGGTGAGGTATTTACTAGGTTTAAAAGATAAAAATTAAATACTTCTTTACATAATTCATAAGGCAAAAACAACAACAATCATCACAGTAAATTCACAAGATTTGTACCAAACATTCAAATCATCAACAACAACAACAGTAAACTTCTCTTTTCTGAAGGCAGTGTCTCAAAAGGTTAAAGGTCAAAGTCCTCCGTTCTCCTCCAGTTTTTGGAAAAGCACCAGGCTGCGCAGGTGAGACTGCCTCTCTCCGTTCTTCCACAGGATCAGCAGGTGATCCGTCGAACACGTCACCAGCCCGTTCTCGTTGAAGCTGACAAACATCTGATTACACAAGAGTAAAAACAGGATCGTTAACCCTCCTGTTGTCCTCGAGTCAAGGGAGGAAGGGAGGAAGGACAGAGGAAAGGGAAAGGAGGGAGGGAGGAAGGACAGAGGAAAGAAGGAAGGTAGGAGGGAGGAAAGGAAAGAAGGGAGGACAGAGGAAAGAAACAAGGAAGGGGGAGGAAGGAAGGGGGGAGGGAGGAAAGAAGGAAGGGAGGAAGGACAGAGGAAAGAAGGAAGGAGGGAGGGAGGAAGGACAGAGGAAAGAAGGAAGGAGGGAGGGAGGAAAGAAGGAAGGGAGGAAGGACAGAGGAAAGAAGGAAGGAGGGAGGGAGGAAAGAAGGGAGGGAGGAGAGAAGGACAGAAGGAAGGAAGAAAAAGGGATGGAGGGAGGAAATAAAGAGAAGAAGGAAGGAAGAAGGAAGGAAGGAAGGAGAGAAGGAAGGGAGGAAGGACAGAGGAAATAAGGAAGGTAGGAGGGAGGAAGGAAAGAAGGAGGGCGGGAGGGAGGGAGGGAGAAAGGAAAAGAGGAAGGAAGTACAGAGGAAAGAAGGAAGGGAGGAAGGAAAGGAAGGAAGGATAGAAAGAAGGAAGAAAAGGGGATGAAGGAAGGAAGGAAGGAAGGAATGAATGAATGAGTTTATAGAGGATGAGAGTATACCTGGACTGCTCCTGAGTGACCGATCAGATCTCCCGTCAACTCCAGCGTCCGAATATTTGGGACGTCTATGATCTTCTTTGACGGAGGTCCAGCCTGTTTACTGGAGCGACCAAAACTCCACATCCCAAAGAACCCTGGTTTAATGCAACATGGAATAAAACATATTTAGAATAATGAATAAAAGAAGACTTGAAAGAGAAAGTTGAGTCTGTATGATTTTTTTTAATATATTGAGTTAGAGATGGAAGCTAAAAACAGCTTTTTACATCATCACAGAAAAACATCAACATCATCTCTCTCTCTCTCTCTCTCTCTCTCTCTCTCTCTCTCTCTCTCTCTCTCTCTCTCTCTCTCTCTCTCTCTCTCTCTCTCTCTCTCTCTCTCTCTCTCTCTCTCTCTCTCTCTCTCTCTCTCTCTCTCTCTCTCTCTCTCTCTCTCTCTCTCTCTCTCTCTCTCTCTCTCTCTCTCTCTCTCTCTCTCGTTCCCCTCAACTCTACAGAGAGTTTTGGCTTTTGGTTTTTACAGACTACAAATATACAGTTTGTGTTCACTCTCACCACTTAAATTTAACAAGTCGATTACGAACATAATGGAGCATTTAGCAGTTTAACACTCCTGTTGTCCTCGAGTCAAGGAAGGAAGGAAGAAGGAAAGAAGGAAAGGAAGAAAGGAAGGAAAGCTGGAAGGATGGAAGGAATGAAGGATGGATGGATGGAAGGGAGGAAGAAAGAAGGAAAGGAGGAAGGAAGGGAGGAAGGAAAGCTGGAAGGGAGGAAGGAAAGCTGGAAGGAAGGAAGGAAGGAAGGAAGGATGGAAGGATGGAAGGATGGAAGGGAGGAAGAAGGAAGGAAAGGAGGAAGGAAGGATGGAAGGGAGGAAGAAAGAAGGAAAGGAGGAAAGGAAGGAAGGGAGGAAGGAAAGCTGGAAGGATGGAAGGAAGGAAGGATTTTTTTTAATGTGAACAAGTGATAGCAACACTTTGACTGCTTTCCAGGTGCTTGTTATCACTGTGATTTAAACAATATAACTTCTCCATGATCCCTCTCCTCTTTCTGTGACAGTCAGTCAGTTGTTCACTCCACCTTTCAGAAAAGCTGTTCAGTACACAATCGTAATCGTAAATCAAGATATTTTTCCGTAGAGTCCGAGAGCTAAACGGAGGTTAAATATTGGACCTATATTTGTCACGTGACCCAAAAAACATGACTCCATATGAACGCTGGATGTGTAAGTTTGCCTTATCAATATATTTTATAAGGTGATAATATGTCAGTGATGTGTTTACAGCTTTTTTCCATGAGTGAAAGCAGATCAACTGGACTTCCAGATGTGCAAATCTCACTATAAAAAGAGCAGGAGATGAAGAACTGACACACACACACACACACACACACACACACACACACACACACACACACACACACACACACACACACTGACAGAGAAGCCAGAAGACCACACGAGATGCAAGTGATTGATTTTTGATCGCTTTCCTGGAAACACAGAACAAACTAAAGACAAATAAGTGGCCTCTGGTGATGATTAGCGAGCGATGCGGCCCGAGCGCTGTCGCCGGCCAACATCTCTCCGCAATCAAACCGCTGCTACACACACACCGACTGCAGACAGTTAGACCATCAAAGACAGCGTGACCACACAGACAGACACACACACACACACACACACACACACACTCAGTTTCAGACCACCCCACTTAAAGTAGAAAACACAGCCTCTCTGAGTGCTGCTGCTGCAAGTCCACTTTCCCTTTGATATACACAATAGCACATCTGGACTGCATTACCGCACCTCCGAGCCACCCACACATCAGGACAATCAACTACACACACACACAGAGACACACAGACACACACACAACCTGAGTGCAGGCAATTTCTACTCAGACTTTGAACTTTCTGATTCATACTTTTGTACGAACGACATCCAGGTTTCCACAGATGGTGAATCCACAGGGGGGAGCGAAGATGGGACGATGGCCCTGATGTGTCTGTGTGTGTGTGTGTGTGTGTGTGTGTGTGTGTGTGTGTGTGTGTGTGTGTGTGTCACCTGGAGTGGCTGGTTCAGCAGGTAAAGGCAGGTCTTGTATCTCCCACATCCTCACGCTGCCGTCCTCAGAGCAGGACATCAGCTCACTGAAACAGAGACACACCAGCTGATGATAACCAGAAGCAGCTCTACTCAACAGTGTATTAGACACACATGTCCAGGTGCAGATTCATTGTTAACAGCCTCCTGCTTTTTTGTGTGTGTGTGATTGTATTGTCTTTTAACCTGCAGGATATCTGGAATACAGAAAAGCTAAAAAAAAAACAACTATATAATCATAGGTCAGGTAGGTCGTATGGGTCCATGTGTGCTTTATAAAGAAGTGATTACAACAGGAAATAGAAGTCAGCAGATGACTGAAACACATTGCAGTGATCTTAATGTTGTTGAGGATTGATTTAATTTGGTGTCATGGCCACAAGGAGTCCACTATTTGAAAAAAAACAACGTTGTATTGATTTGCTTAGGTCATCTGAAGTTTTCTTTTTAATGACAAAAACTTCATTTAAGTGAGATTTATGGAAATTTCTGTCATATAAACTGCAACATTTGCTTTTTGAATTTGTGGAAATGTACATTATGATTTTATATATTTGCCTCCATTAAAAAAAATTGATTGAAAATTGATATTTTATGGATAATGCATCTATTCATTTTCAGTTTTAAATATATCTTGAATTCAATATGCAAAATAATTGTTTCCATAATACTAGTTTTTGCAGATACACCACAGATTCAGATAGCCTAGAAGCTGACCAGTAAAAATATGATTAAATATAAATGAATCATATAAATGAAGCAAACTTGTTAATCTTAAAAATGTAAAAGAAAAATCTGACATATATTTTGTAGTTCTGCTACACTACTGTGTGTTTCAGGAGCATTTTTATTGAATTCATGTAACTATAACTAAATAAATATAACTATACTGATATGAGCTGGCTTTAAAGCATTTTTAAAGGGCTGTGGCGCCCCCATGTGGGTAAAAGATGGAGTGCAAGCTACTCTCACACACACACACACACACACACACAGCATTCAAGGAAGCAATCAATACTGCAGCCCTGATTTCCTGTCACACTTTGGTGAGGTTGGAAATAAGAAGGAGTGAGTTAATGTGGGATATATGACCTGTCAGATAGCAGCATGGTGTGTAAGATGTTGGAGTCATGGGCGACCTTCCTGTACGCCACCACCGTCTTCGTCAGGACGCTGTACACGTACAGACCGCTGCCCACAGCTGCCAGGATGAGCTAGAAAAACACACAAATATCAAGTTATGGATTATAAAGCAACATACTCACCTTCTGTCTTTTTTAGTTTACATCCCATCCATCCATCCATCCTGTCCTCCTCACCTTTCCGTTGGTGGTCAGGTGCTGAATGGACATCTCGCTGGGTTTGGGAGCGCCCATTCGTATTTCGGCCTGGGACTGAGACTCCTCCCACAGGATGTGCTCATAGGCCAGGATGTTCCACTCGATCGCATCCCACAGAATCAACTCGCCCATGTGGGAACCGCTGGCGAAGAGCCCGTCTAGAGAGGAACACACAGTGAGGTCAATAACGGGGTTTTTTGTGTCCATGTGGTTTAGTCAAATTTAAAAAGGGGTTAAAATGTGAAAATAAATGTATGAATAACTTGCACATATTCTTTTTTTTTTTGTGGACCCAGCATCAAATTTCTGCGTTTAATCCATTTTGAGAGAATATATTAGAGGGTTATGGCAAAAATGTCTAAGTGGTGTAACCATAAAAACTTTGTACCAAATAATTCAACTTGCTTAAAAACAGTAAATAGTCAATAAAACACCATATCAACTAGTTTGGCATGATCTTACATTATAACTTTTATATTAAATAAAGCTAATGGAATACTATTGTTCTAAATATTACATTTAATCTGGGTAACCATGGAGATCAGGAACCTTTTACATTTATTTAAATGAAGTCATTATTTATCATTCTTTTGTGGTTACACCATTTGACATTTTCAGGAGCATTCAGTCTTACTTGTTGCTATGTCATTTCAGATTACATAAAACAAACAATAATACAAAATGTACCTTATAACAAACCTGATGCTGCTTTTAAGACTATTTTTAAGATACTTTTGAACCAGAGTTTAAGTTTTGAGTTCAAGATTTTTGGTTATGTTTCACAGAGTTTCATGGCGGACTGACCGTTGACATTGATAAGAGCTCGAATCTGGTCCTGGTGGTCGGACAGACAGCGGATCTCAGCCACTGATATAGAGGAATC
Source organism: Scomber japonicus (assembly GCF_027409825.1). NCBI lineage: Eukaryota > Metazoa > Chordata > Actinopteri > Scombriformes > Scombridae > Scomber > Scomber japonicus. The sequence continues at coordinate 26,676,228 of NC_070596.1, forward strand.
AGTTGAGACCGTCAGCCTGTAGATCACTGCACAAAGAAGAATTTAAAGTTGATGTAGATTTCACATATTTGAGATCAGATAGCATCAGATCATCAGAATCTTCCTTTTACCGATCTCTTTATCCATCGCTGCTGCTACACAGTTCTTGGGAAGCTCTATCAAGGCAGTAATTCCTGCAAAATGCCAAAAAACACAATAACAACATTAATCAGTTTGTGTGCCAACAGCGGTGTCAGGGGTGAGACGCAGTTGGTGCAACAATCGAATCGCAGGAGGAATGTTTGGCGTGGGTTATTTTCCCTCCTCACCGGTGTCGCTGTGGTTCTGCCTGTGACACTGCAGCTGAAAATCTTTGTTCCACACGCACAGTTCCTCCCCACCGGAGACCAACACACACAGCCGCTCCAGCACCAGCAAACACTGAAGGAAAGGAAAAAAAAACCACATGAAATAAAGGACACATGTGCTTTAATTTGGACATGCATGTGAGCACACATCCAATGCACGGACGCACACGCACTAAAATATCAGGGCAGAGAAGAAATCAAATGTAATTAGCCTATAGGTGCAGCAATTAACCTTAATCTATGATCAAGAGGAGGCAATTACCATTTTATCTTCAATTGTAATTGGCAGAACAACCTTTACTGTCAAATATTGTAATTAGTGTGTTACATATCAACACAAACTACAGTCTGGTATAGTAACGACTGGAATAAGAAGATGTACTGTATATGTTGTATATTAGTGTATTGAGAGCAAAGAGTGAAGATTGGATGGATAATCAGAAAATATACAATTATGTTCAAATCAAATTTAACACAAATTCCAGACATTTAAAGACATTTTTAAATCTTGAATTTCAAAAACTATAAAAATTTAAGACATTTTAAGACTTTTTAAGAATCTGCAGGGAGTCTGTTTCCTGTTCTGCTTCTATAGTAACGACTGGAATAAGAAGAAAATCTGGTGTATATGTTCTATATTAGTATATCTCGAGCAAAGAGTGAAGATTGGATGGTTTTTGTAAAATAATCAGAAAATAATGATAATTATGATAAATGACAATTATGTTTAAATCAAATTTAACGCAAATTCCAGACATTTTAAGACATTTTTAAATCTTGAATATCAAAAAATATAAAAATTTAAGACTTTTTAAGGATCTGTAGGGAGTCAGTTTCCTGTTCTGCTCTGTTCATTTAATTTTTATCATGTCTTAAGTTTGTTTTGTTAATATGAACCTTGTGGATGTGTCCAAAATAAAGTTTCTTCTTCTTCTTCAGTGACCTAACTTTGATGTTTAAAGGTGCAGTCACATAATATTTCTGTTGCACAAATATTTGTTGCTTTTTCCCCCCGTTTATAAGCCAACACCTAACCAAACTAAATTGCTCAAAGTCTGGTATAGTAACATCTGGAATAAGAAGAAAATCTGGTGAAGATGAAGATGTACTGTATATGTTCTATAACAGTATATCTAGAGCAAAGACTGAAGATTGGATGGTTTTTGTAAAATAATCATACATTACATAAATTAAATCAATCAGTCTAATTTAATGCCTTAACTCCTATAATTCCAGACATTTTAAGACATTTTTAAACCTTGAATATCAAAAAATATAAAAATTTAACACATTTTAAGACTTTTTAAGGATCTGCAGTTTCCTGTTCTGCTTTCTGCGTTTAATCATGTCTTAAGTTTGTTTTGTTAAGTTTCATCTTCTTCTTCTTCAGTGACCTAACGTTGATGTTTAAAGGTCACATATATATTTCTGTTGCACAAATATTTGTTGCTTATTTCCCCCCCCCCCCCCATTTATAAGCCAACACCTAACCAACAAATTTAAGCATGTGTTTCCTGTTTCCTGTTCGGTCGGCTCTGGCAGATTAACTAGTTCATCTTTTTTTTTTAACTTTGCTACAGTGCAGCAGCGTTTCCTCTTATTTGTTTAAAAATACCAAATGTAAATTTTAACAAGCCCTGATGCTGCTTTTTAAGACCATTTTTTAAGATATATTTGAATTGCTCATCTTGCCAACCCTTATTTGTCACTGACACATATAACAAGGTTCACATCTGGAAGAGAGGGGAGCTTCTCAATTACCTTTACAGACGACTGAAGATCTGAAATAGTCTGAACCCTGTTTCCTGTATCAGGATCCCACAACTGACAAATAAGATTAAGGAGAATCAAGCCTGACTTTCCAAACACAATAATTACATATGGATGGATTCAGTGATTGTTTAAAGTGTGGGCGTGTTTTTCTCCGCGTTTGGTATCGATCGACTGATTGAGGATACACTTAGACTTCGGTCTGAGGAGGCGGTGATGAGCGAAGTGTGCGACATGAGTCCATTACTACAGGTGAAGGTGGTTATGGCTGTTATTTGCTGGGAATGGCCTCTCAGCTCCTGCAGCCTCTCGCCAGTCTAACAGACAAAAAAAAAAAAGAGAGAGGGGGGTGGGTGGGGGGGTGAAAAGCAATTAGAGCCAGTGTGTCGTGCCGCAATTTCATACGATGCACGGGAATAATCAACTCTCAGCATTATTACCTCGACGTTCCACACCAAAACAAGGCCATCATCCCCCGCTGAGGCACATCTGGAAAACATGAGATGAGAGGTATGAGTTGTTTCTGGAGAAGTAGACTCATACGTGACATAAATACCTCAGTGTGAGATGTGCACTTGGCAGGCTTCATCTTTAGCGGAGGCTCGCTAGTCAAACACAGCCAAGACAATCTCTATCTCTATGTGTGAGGGATCATTTCCCCCCCGTCCGTTGGTCCCGATCTACCACCTCAAGACGCCTTAAAAAATATCTGTCCTGGGGCTTACCGCTTTCACTTGCCCTCTGACCCTCTGCCATCCACACTACCTGCTCCCCAAAATCAACAGACAGGATGAGCGGATAAAAAACAGAGAGATAAAATGAGAAGAGAGGAACTGTCGAGGATACATTTTTTCGGACTTCAAAAGCAATCTGGAGAGAATTTTCTGGCCTTTGCCCCCGACTGTGGACCTGTGTGCGGAGAGGACGAGACCCAGAGGAGGGGGTTATTACTGGAGGAGACCAGGCGTGAAGCGACCTCCACCTCATGACACACACACAACACACACACACACAACACACACACACACACACACACACACACACACACACACACACACACACACACACACACACACACACACACACACACACACACAACACACACACACATACTTAGTTCTGTTATAAATCCCAATCTGAGCACTTATGCAGACGCACTCTACCATGCCGGTGTGCAGCACGTGTCCACAAAGGCAGGGGCGACGGAGAGAGGAGAGCAGGTGTGAAACCTTTATACGTGTGCGTGCATGTGTGCATGGACAATATTAAAAAGGGGGGGGGGGGGGCTTTGTTTCTACTGTACTGTGCACAGACAATCACATAGCGGTGATGATCGGGCTCTTGTCATGCTCTGTAAGTTTGCTGTAGGTGAGGATCTCCTGTCAATCACAGAAGGGATAGAGGCCAGTCAAGGGTAGAGAGGAGTGAGGTTAGAGAAGGAGGGAAAAGAAGAGAGCGGGGGGGGGGTTGTGGTCTGCTTACCTGAAGTCATCAATCTGCACCAGAAATCGAACAATGTCAAAATGTCCTTTCAGCACCTGCAGCTCAGTGAACCAGTTTTTGGGCTGTTCCTCTCCAATGCACAACACGGAGCTTTTCTGCAGACATAAGAGGGAAAGTAGTGAGACAAACAGGCTGCGGTTCACAGGCAGACGGTCTACTTAACCACAGCTTTGAGGGGCTTGTACTTCACTCAAGTATTTCCATTTTTATTGCTACTTTATAGCTGCTTTAGTTTACTTTATACTACACTACAATTCAGACAGAGGGAAATATTGGGAAATATTTTTTTTACTGGCTTACTTTTATCTTACACTGACATATGATAAGATTATAAAAGACAAAAAAGCACTGGTTTCAAACCTTTATGGTGGGTGCCACCTTACAAAATACAAAAAAGCAGAGCAGCTGCAATTATTAGTGAATCAATCAATCATTTAGCATCAAATGATTTTAAATTCAATTTTTTAAATAAAAAGGCACTTTCAGCTTCTGACATGAAAACTGTGAACCTGCCCTTTGAGCTTACTTTGACCTGGACCGGGCCAGTCTCTGGGGAGTTGTTTCCATGGCAACTATGGTCAAACTAATCTCACCCAAGTCTGAATTATGTACTTAGACAATATATGTATGTTTGTGTTTCCTTGGATAGTGTTTCCCTGTTGTAGTGGAAGTATAACTACAAAAAGAGGAACTTTGGCACTAAAAAGAGACTGCAACATTGAAAGATATCTACTTGATTTGAATCATTTGGACGACTGAAACTTCATATTAGCTTCAGATCAACTTTTAAACACTTTTTTTTTGCACAGAAGGAGAACTGTGGATTTTGGCCCCTAGTCCCTTGTACTGTAAGTGTATTATGAAGGGATCTTCTAATAGTCAGTATGAACAGGAGGAATGATTACAGCGAGAAAAAACAGCTTTCAGACTTTTACAAAACTGATCTGTTGCTAAAACTGCTGCTCTGTCACCTATATTTGTTTTACCTGTTTTTACTTGTTCCTGCTAGTATGTCTTTTGCATGCTGGTAAAATGTCTTATTGCCTGACCTGCCTTTGTTTTACTTTTATCATGTTTCTTGCACTAGTTTGTCTTATGTCTGTCCCTATTATGCAGTTGAATTGCCCTGATCTGTTACTGTTGTCCTGCTTCTTGTTTGATTTTTGGTCATATGTGTTATGCTTATGTCCATTTTGGCTCACATGTCTTCATGCTTATGTCTGCTCCTTATGTCAAGCTTGCTTTTACTGTGTGCTGCTTATGTCACTCACTGTGTTTTATACTTATTGTAATTAATTTGTCTTTATAATGTTTTAAATCTGTTTCTTGATTTTTAGGCTGCCAACTCACACCTGGCCAAGGAGGGACAACAGATGAAAACTAACCTTTGGGCTAATTCTGTCATATTTACAGATATGTTTATTAATATGCACTGTCCCTGACAAATAAACTAGAAAGAAAACAGCTTTAGATAGATAGATAGATAGATAGATAGATAGATAGATAGATAGATAGATAGATAGATAGATAGCCTTTAATGCTCATTTGGGCTCCTGACTGCTGTTTTAACCAATCATGACCGTATTGTATCGGTACTACTACATGAGTAAATGATCTTAGCATTTATTCTACAGCTAAAAACATTAATTTAACCTCATTGCATTGAAGTAATCTCACCTCCACAGAGCCTTGAGCCTCCCGTCCACCAAGTATCCACCGCAGCATGACTTCTTCCTCGTTTTAATAGCGTCTATCTTCAGCTGCAGAAAAGCAATAAAGCACGCATATATATTTATCTCAATATCGCCCCAAAACGTAGCTTAACATACACATTTGCATCCACCAAAAGCACAAAAACACATAACATTAGCTGACATTTCACCATGACATTATATCTTACCAGTCAGGTTTCGCTTTTTCTCGTGTTTTTCGTCCTCATTAATCGACACAGTTTGATATAAAGCGTCGTTTTTTATGTTACGATAGTGTTGCCAAAGCTGACAGATATTACGTTAATGTTATAGGCTTTATATATATGTATGTTACATGATTAAAAAGAAAAGGCGAATTACACCGCTGCAGCACCGACCACAACAAACCATTCATGTGACCCACACTACGGAAGCTTTGCATGGACAAGATTAATGCAAGTCGATTGGTATTTATGTTTTTAGTGGGTGTAAACAGCTAGGGATATTACTAAATGTTTTGGTGTTACTGTGCAGAATTTTTTTATAGAGTTCAAAGATTGTTTAAATATATTCAGATATTCTGCTTTTAATACTAATTTATGTCCAATTGTTCCACATAAAAGTTAAATCACTAGAAAAAAATGTGGAAATCTATAAGTATGAATATTCAAACCCTTTACTTAAGTACCAATACAGCAATGTAAAATACTCCATTACAAGTAAAACAATACTACTTATTAAAAGTATCATGAGCTTGATGTAGTATGCAGTAGGCCTATTACAGTAAAAGTACTGCAGTATTATGAGTGATGTATGCAGTATCACAGTAAAAGTACTGCAGTATTATGAGTGATGTAGTATGCAGTATTACAGTAAAAGTACTGCAGTATTAGTGATGTAGTATGCAGTATTACAGTAAAAGTAGATATATTATTATATATGACATCATTAGATTATTAATAGTGAAGCTGGAGGTGGAGCTAGTTTACACTACTTTATATACAGTTAGCTAGTTTATACTACTTTATATACAGTTAGCTAGTTTATACTACTTTATATAGGCCTACAGTTAGCTAGTTTATACTACTTTATATACGGTTAGCTAGTTTACTCTACTTTATATACAGTTAGCTAGTTTATACTACTTTATATACAGTTAGCTAGTTTACACTTCTTTATATACAGTTAGCTAGTTTACACTACTTTATATACGGTTAGCTAGTTTATACTACTTTATATACAGTTAGCTAGTTTATACTACTTTATATACGGTTAGCTAGTTTATACTACTTTATATAGGCCTACAGTTAGCTAGTTTATACTACTTTATATACGGTTAGCTAGTTTACTCTACTTTATATACAGTTAGCTAGTTTATACTACTTTATATACAGTTAGCTAGTTTACACTACTTTATATACAGTTAGCTAGTTTACACTACTTTATATACGGTTAGCTAGTTTATACTACTTTATATACAGTTAGCTAGTTTATACTACTTTATATACAGTTAGCTAGTTTATACTACTGTTAGCTAGTTTACACTACTTTATATACAGTTAGCTAGTTTACTCTACTTTATATACAGTTAGCTAGTTTATACTACTTTATATAGTTAGCTAGTTTACACTTCTTTATATACAGTTAGCTAGTTTATACTACTTTATATACAGTTAGCTAGTTTACTCTACTTTATATACAGTTAGCTAGTTTACCACTCGTTATATCTTTAACAATGTTTTGTATTTTTAAATGTTTGTTATACTAACTGCTGTGTGCTGTGTGTTTATATAAGATAGGATTCAACTATGAAAGAAAGGCACTTTTTCGTATAAAGATGTGTGTTCATTCAGACTGTCTTGCACTTTTCATGGCTTTGTGGGAAATAGAAACACTAATATCTTTTGGTGTCTAAAGTCAAGTTTCCCTCACTTAGTCTCCCACATTTGGCATCTGTCTGGGGTTTTGGATGTTGTGCAAGACCTGACACTTTCTCAGATAAAGTCATGGGTTGAATTTGGTTGCAACATCATATGAGAGAAAGAAAGAAAGAAAGAAACATAATGTACCAATAGCTACGAACATGGAAAATAAAAAAAATATTGTGTATACAACCATTTAAATCCCTGCAACTAATCATCAAATTAGCCATCATATCAGCCCCTTTGACAGACATATTAAATCAGCCTGGTAGATTATAGAAAATAAATTCTGCCACAAAAAGTTAGATTAATAATTCAGACTTTTCTCTGAGTTTAGCTTTTCATGAAAACACTCAACAAAGCACAAGTACCTTAGAATTGTACTTAAGTGTAGTCCTTGAGGAAATATACCAAGTTACTGACCACTGAACTCTGCACATACATCATTCTGCACAGTGAAGCTCAAACATTAAAGTGGGGGGACATAAAAACTAAATATTTGGGCCTGTAAGAGAATTTCTGATCTTCATTGTCCCACAAAAGGAAATTCTTTTTGCAGTAAGGAAACATACAAACATAAAACCATGAAAATATAAGACAAAAAGTCCACAAAGAGACAGTAAAAGACATTGAAAGTGCATTAAATGTGTACTATGCATGCAATTCTAACAGTAAGGATGTATGTTAAAAGCAAGCAAAATCCTATCCCAATCCTGTATAAAATATCAGTACAGAGATTAAAATATAACAACACAAGCAGTGATTTAGTGACACACACAGAATGACATCTCTTGATACAGGAGGAAATCTTACAATAAATTGATAAATAATAATAAATTATGTAAAAACCATAGATGTGGAGGATCTAATATGTTGACCATGACACATATTTGAGTGTAAAGGGACTTTAGCTGCAGAGAGTCAGCTGCAGAGTACTAACTGTGCGTCCTGTATTAAAATGGATGTTGTTCTCCTTCTTACAGCTAGATGGCAGTATGTAACAATCCCATGAGATCAGAGGAAGACTTAAACCTGCCTATACAAGAAGAAACCACATAGTTTGAGGTTTGCCAATTGTCTCTTCTTGTATTTATTCAGCTTATAAGTCAAATTCTTGTAATAATATGTTTCTCTTGTATGATTTCAACACCTTGTATAACTTCCTCTTATCTTTAACCCCTCTCCCATGACTTCTCCCTCAATGTTGACCCGCTCTCCCTCCACATCTTCCACTCTTCCTCCTTCTCCTCTACATGTTATCCCTCACTGTGTCTCCCCTGTTAACACACAAATGCACATACGCCAGACACATAGTCACACATCACCCTAGCTGTGTCTACTCCTTGCTCCCCCGATTGAGACGACACGCAGTGTAGGGCCTGTGACCTTCATGGTGGCTCAGATCTGTGGCTGGCACTGATTTCTGATTTAGTGTCAATCCGCCGCGCTTGTCAGGGGCTGCGAGGTGCTTTCCATGCGGTAATAGAAAAGCTCAAGGGCAGCAAGAGAAAGGAGGAGGGTTATAGGGAGAGGGGTTTGCATGAGGTGGAGTGAATGGGGTTTTTTTAGATGCGAGGAATGGGTGAAGCTCTGTTTGCTTAACTATCTGTCAGATATCTGAAAGAGTGTGTAGACTGTGCAGAGAAGTCGTTTCAGTAGATAATTAATTCAAAAGATGTGAAGGAATGTGATCCAAGTAAAGAAGCTAAAAGAGTTTACAGCCAAGCTAAATCAGCAGGATAACATGCTCATGATGACATTTCTTACATGTAGGGCTGCAACTAACTGCCATTAGACACAAATCTGTTAATTATTTTATCGATTAAACAGTTGGTTGTTTGGTCTATAAAATGTCAGAAAAATGGTGAAAAATGTTCCTCAAATGTCTTTTTTTGCCCTGAACAACACTCCACAACCCTAAAATATTCAGTTTAATGTCATATATGACAAATAAAAGCATCAAATCTCCATATGTAAGCACATTTCTGTCAATTTTCCTTAACATTTTCTCAAATTATTATTAGATTATAAAAAAATTTGCTGATTAATTTATTTACAGATCTACTAATTAATTAATTGACCTTCTGCAGCTTCACCCAACTGGCCTCAGAGGAACGGTCAGAGCATCGCCAACTTCATTAGGATTCATCCATGGGGAACCACGAATCTCTGTACAAAATCTCTTAGCAGTTCATCTAATAGTAGTTGAGATACTTCAGTCTGGACTAAAGGGGACCGACCAACCAAAAGACAGGCTGATAGGGGCAGCTGTGGCTCAGGAGGTAGAGCAGTCGTCCACCAAGCAGAAGATAGGTAGGTCGATTCCCGGCTCCTCCAGTCCACATGTCGAATTGCTCCTGATGTCTGCACCAACAGTGAATGAATGTGTGTGAATGGTTCGTCTCCCTCCTGACGGGTGGTCAGGAGGGTGGTAGCCCCTGTTATCTGTGTGAATGGGTGAATGTGACATGTAGTGTAAGTGGTCAAAAAGACTAGACCATTAGCTAAAAAGGACATAGAAAATGCAGCAAGTCTACTATGGTGCCAAGAAATTAGTTGGGGGGAAAAAACTGTCAAAAACACATCATAGGGATGAGAGAAAAGATGAGGAGAGTTTATAACAACCTGGTGAGAAGAGAAGCAGAAGTGAGATAGAGATTCGGGAGTTCATATGGGAAGAAATGGGAGAGAAAAAATGGAGCAAGTGGTTCCTGACTGCGGCGGCCTCGGTCTGGAGTAGACGAGGTGTCAAATATGACCAATGGTAGGAATCAGCTAAGAGGTGAAGTCATGATGCACTAAACAGAGTCAGAGCAAAGGGAAAGGAAAGGAAAAAAAAAAAGAAGTCCTGCCTGCTCCCTGTGATCTCATCCCCTATCTCCGCCCTGTAAGGAAAACAAATGGTTATGATGATGGAAAAGGAATTAAGCTGTAATTTAACAATGGGCAACAACAGTATTCGATAACGGCTTCCCTCCAACGCTGTCCGGCAGGGTCTTGTAGAGGAGAGAGGCTCATTCCTGACCAACACACTTCACTGTCCCTCTTCATCAGGCTTTCACTGTGTTCTGCTTTACCTACTGTGGGCGCTGCCTCCGCATGGGATCCTTGCTCAGACCTCAACACACAGGGTAGCACCTTCATAAGTCTGCAGGATTTGATCCGTATGTTATTAACACAGGTTGGTTTTCATTCAGTTGTAATGCTGCCTATCTGTGGGCTTTAATTCATAGTCAGATTGTACTAAAAGAGAGGGAAACATTTTCTAATCTGCTGCCAAAATCAGCCAAGGGAGTAAAAATGGAGCCATCATCTTCCTGTACTCTTGATAGATTACTAATCACTTTTGGTTTAGACTGATAATGTGACAAAATTGGGGCTGCAACTAACAGTTATTTTCTGTATTGATAATTCTCATGACTATTTTCTCGATAATGAATTTGTTGTTTTGTCTATAAAATGTCAGAAAATGGTTGAAACCGTCTGTCATTGTTTCCCAAAGCCCCAAGATGCAACCTTAAAAGTCTTGTTTTGTCCCCAGCAACAGTCTTAATCCAAAAGATATTCAGTTGTCTGTTGTAGAAGACTAAAGAAACCAGAAAATATCCACAGTTAAAGAAGCTGAAATCAAAGAATTAGTGTATTTTTTCTTTTAAAAATGACTCAAAACTATTACTTGACTATTTAAAAAGTGGCATTTCAGTTTCTGTTAATGGACTAATCATTGCAGCTCTTTGTGCCCCATTATAATGTTGTGAAGGCAGAAATCAAGGCCTTTAGTGAGGGCAACATTAAAACTAAAAGAGGATCCAATTAAAATATACTATATAGCTCATGATGATGAGGATGATGATGGACTAAAGCTGACGAGGAAGGATGTTTGAGTGTATTCAAGCTTCTGTCACTCTGATTTCTCACATGAGTATGACTGTAATCGCTGTGTTTCAGTCATCATAGGTTAATTATCAGCCTTGACCTACAGTATTACATACACAGATGCTGACACTCATACAGTTTAGATGCGGGGGATGAAAGGATTGTTTTTGTACCCTCTTTAAAAGTTAAGATATGTTACAGCGTCTTAATATGTAAATCTGCCTCTTCTCTCTTCTACTCTGTGTCTACTGATCATCACTGTCTGTCTCTCATCCTTCCTCTCCACTCCCTTTTCCCCTCCCCTCCCCTCCTCTCCCCTCTCCTCATTTGGTGACCCACTAATGTTCTGTTCATTTTCTCTTATGAATAGATAATGGGCAAAAATCAAATCTCTTCATTTGCATGTAATACAATTAAGACCTTTTCAAACAATGACAAATGGAGGGAGCAGCGAGATGTCAGTCAGGCTCATCAGCGAGGAGGCAACGACAGCTTCGGAGAACCTCTCCGTTTTAACGAAAATTAATAAAACCTTCAAATGGAATTTTCTCACCACCATCTGGAATAACAATCACAGAGACACTCTTGGACTCTGCCTGTCAAATAAGATTAAACTTCCCATGAATTTGAACTCACAATGAGGATGTGAAACCACCAACATACCTTTATAATCCCCCTCAAAACCTCAAAGGATTAGATTTATTTCTATCAGTAATAATAGGATGTGTGGCCCAAAATGACTTCATAAATCAATTTCTCTTTTTCTCATGAGTTAATTTAAGGACAGCCGTTGGAAGCATGAATTTTGAAAAAACAGGTCTTGGCCAGGTGTTGAAAGTATTGGTGACTTCTGGCTTCATGCAGGTATAATAATATCAGCTCCAGGGTTAACATTATTGCAACTGCAGTTCATTTTTACTTAACCTCTTCTACCCAAAATGAAACGGCTGTAGTGCCTGAACCACAGTGTCTATATGCATGAATAAGGTTTTTCCCAGAAAGGGAAACTCCCACAGTTTCTTGTGAAAATGTCAGAAACATGTTAGTTTGCATTAAATAAAAATGCTCTCTTCAGTCTAAACAGCTTGTGGCTAAGGGCAAAGTTCAGGGGCAACATGGTGCTATAAGATTAGATAGATAAACTTATAGGTATTGTATAGATGATTATAGCTCAAAATAGTGCATTATATTTAAAAAGTGCTGATATTAAAAATAATAAAACAGGGCAAATTATAACGAACCTGTCTGAAATCTGGAGATGATCGCACACAATACGGCAATACTATAGTGTGTTAGTGTGAATAGCTCCAGGCAGATTTCCAAAGAGAACATTTGGAGACTCCATATCTTTGTAAACACAAGGTCTTCCTAATTATGGCATTACCACCAGGGGTGTGATATAGCAAGGCAAGAAAAGAGCTAATGAGGTTAAAGTTCAGCTGAAATCACAGTTAATCACCCCTTTGAAGTCAACAATATCATATTATATAATATTGACCTTTTAAAAATGTATAGAATAAAGGAAAATTAATAAAATATCAGAAATGCCAATTTTTTTTGGAGGGGTGTGTTGGTATCGGTGTTTGATTGACATTAGCTGGAGACAACGTAAAGAAAATGCTGCAGCTACTGTATAAGTCATTCATTTGTGTTCCCCAAACCTACATCTAATAGGTCGGAAGTGACATGAACAGGTATGTTTACAAGCTGTTTAATGTGAAGCAGCTGAGCAGCTAATTAGCTATCTAACCTGCTATCTGACGTCAGTGGTACACTTCTCCGTGATGAATGTTTGTTTGGTCGCTCATTCAATAAGCTGTAGGACAACATGTGTTTCCTTGTTTGTAGCTTATATAAGAAGGAGATTTTAGCAGGAAAGCTAATGTGGGTTGTTGTTCAGGGTCTGTGTCTCTTGTGTTGTGTATCAGGATGCAATCAGGCTCAGTGTGACCGTCTGCTCTGCTCTGTGATAGAACAACACATTATCGCTTTGTGCAAGATTTGAACAGCGCAGCGACTTCTTGTCTTGATATTTTTTGTACAGATTATACAAATGAGACACAATGTGTTAATTAGTGAGCTTTATAGTTCCTGGTATACTCTGTTATCATTGGACAGAGCCAAACTAGCTCCTTATTATATTAAAATAATCACAAAAATGGACTATTCCAACAAATTGTTTTAATTTCAAAACATTAATTGATACTCAATTAAATTCAAAATATTAAATTCAGGCATACTATCTGCCATTTGCCAACATAGCAACCACATATGCACACTAAGAAACACACACTCAAACACACCTATATACATGCATACAAACACACACACACACACACACACACACACACACACACAAATTCCCCGTCTCTCACACATACACACACACACTGGAAAATTAATGAGCTCTCATTCATAATCCAGGATAGAGAGAGCCATATTCACCCTTGGATGGTTTATTGACTGATTTCATTTATTTGTGTGGAATAAATAGGAGGTAAACATTGGCTCGCGCTCACATTTTCTGCGACACACTCACTGCACAGCATTCTGGGAGAAATGATCCCACCAACAGCAGGGTCACTGATTGGCTGCCTCGTCAGTGTGTGACGAATTACCCAATGAGAAATAGGTTACCCATTTCCACAAACTAATTAACCTGGGTGATAGTGAAACAAATTATTACATTTATGTAATATTATTTCACATCTGTCGCTAGACTACAAAAATCTTTATCCCCACGCTTCCCCGCCTCGCAGCGCGTCTTCTTTCTCTGTGATTATAATCTCATACAGACATCATTACTGCACATACTGTATGCATCTGTAGCACAGTACATGAAGATTTTATTATTATGAGGGAGTTCACTGTTTAAGAATTTGTATAAAAACTGAATTTTCTTGTTATAAAAAAATGTGTTTATATAGGTTAACAAGCACTGAAAGCAATGGTTTCCAACATGGGGATCAGGACTCTTTTAAGGGTCACAAGATATATCTGAGGGGTCATGAGATTGACAAGAAACATGAATAAAGAAACATATTCCTTTCCTGCAACACTCTGGATTTTAACCCTCCTGTTGTCCTCAGGTCAAGGAAGGACAGGAGGAAGGAAGGGAGGAAAGAAGGAATGAAGGCGTGTAGGAAGGAAGGAAAGGAGTAAGGAGGGAGGGAGGGAGGAAAAGAGGAAGGAAGTAAGGAGAGAAGGAAGGAAGGAAAGCAGGAAGGTAGGAGGAAGGGAGGAAAGAAGGAAGGAAGGAATGAGGAAGGAAGGAAGCAAGGAAGGAAGGAAGGAAAGGAGGAAGGAAGGAAGGAAGTAATGAGGAAGGAAGGAAGGAAGGAAGGAAAGGAGGAAAGAAGGAAGGAAGTAATGAGGGAGGAAGGAAGGAAGGAAGGAAGGAAGGGAGGGAGTAAGGAGGAAGGAAGGAAAGGAGTAAGGAAGGAAGGGAGGAAGTGACGGGAGGAAGGAAGGAAAGGAGTAAGGAGGGAGGGAGGAAAAGAGGAAGGAAATATGGAAGGAGGAGAGAGCAAAGAAAGAGGGAAGGAGGGGAAGAATGAAAGAAAGAGGGAGGAAAGAAGGAAAGAAGGAAGGAAAGAAAGGATGGAGGAGGAAGGAAGGAAAGAAGGAAAGAAAGAAAGAAGGAAGGGAGAAGGAAGGGAGAAGGAAGGGAGGAGGAAGGAAGGAAAGAAGGAAGGAAAGAAAGAAAGAAGAAACAGTCAAAAGAGAACATCCTCTTTCTTTTTCTGCTATTTCTTAAACCAACAACTCTACCTTTAAAAGGCCCTCCAATCTATTGAGGCAGAACCATATTCCTAAGAGGGGGGTGACCTCTCTCTTATATCAACACATGGAATATAATAATGCTGCTCGCTTTAATTAACAATGTTTGCACACACATCAACAGCAGCATAGTCCTCACATCAGCTGACATAAGTCAAATTAACTTAAATACAAAACCAAATACTTAATTAAATAAAAGCCCCCCCCCCTTCTACTATTTGGTCTAACCCATGACAGTGAGAGTTCAAAAGCAGGAAGTGACCCTTTGCCTCCCTTTTGTCTCCTGAAAGCATGATATGTGGATATGAGGTAAGTTACAACATAAGCTGATCCTTAACTCAAGAAACTCAAGACTTAAATCAATAAACATTAAATGGACTTAAATACTTGTCTGTCTTGGTTAAAGCATGAATGCCGGTAACTATAGCAACAAAGCTTAAATACAAACATAACCTGGGCTAGGAAGTGACAGCAGTGCTACAAATCTAGATGCTAAACAAACAAATGACAAGTATGGAAAAGAAAAACATGGGTAAATGGGGGTTTGGTTGAGCTCATATAAGTTTGGAATCAGTCTTTTCATTAAATCTGGATTGTGTACATGTCCACAAGAGATACTCATTGAGCCATCATTGTATTTGTAACGCCATCAGTATAACATCTGAATGAATGTGTAGGTGACCAACTGTTTGTTCTATGTCTCTCTGTATGTTGTTGTCTATGTTCCTTCTATAAAAATGGGAGGAAGAAGGAAAGGAGGGAGGGAGGGAAGGGAAGGAGGGAGGAAGAAAGAAGGAAAGCAGGGAGGGAGGGAGGAAGAAGGAAAGCAGGGAGGAAGGGAGGGAGAGAGGGAGGAAGGAAGGGAGGGAAGGGAAGGAGGGAGGAAGAAGGAAAGCAGGAAGGAAGGAAGGGAGGGAGGGAAGGAGGGAAGGAAGGAAAGGAAAGGAAAGGAAAGGAAAGGAAAGGAAAGGAAGGGAAGGGAAGGGAAGGGAAGGGAAGGAAGGAAGGAAGGAAGGAAGGAAGGAAGGAAGGAAGGAAGGAAGGAAGGAAGGAAGGAAGGAAGGAAGGAAAGGAAGGAAGGAAAGGAAAGTTTGGAACCAGTGAGAAGAGGACAAAAAGGTTGGGAGTGACTTCTAGATCTGACACTATAGCTGCAACTAATGATTATTTTCATTATAGATTAACCTATCATTAGTTCTCAATTCATCCATGAGTCTTTTGGTGTATAAAATGTCAGAATATGGTGGAAGTTGTAAATTGGAGTGACAGAAAAAGCCATAAAATCATGTTTTTAGAAGCTGGAATCAGACAAATTTTGCATTTTTTTTCCTTAAAAAAGACTCAAAATGATGAATCAGTTGTTAAAATAGTCGTCCATTCATTCGTCTATCAATGAATCAACTTATGATCCATTTCTGTTTAGTCAACTGTCAAAATAAAGTAAAACAAACCACCTCATCAAAACATTGTTTGTGGGTTTAAAAAAAATATAATGGAATAAAATGAATTATAAGAAAACACATCAGTCACACATAAAGCTCTTTTTAGAAGTAAGTATTTAATTAGTATAAAATGCACAAATGTAATACGTGATCAACAAAAGCAGATCTGACTGTTTTACTTCAACCACTCTGATAAGGTTACATTTAAAGAACTAATGATTTTCCATGTGGCACATCATTAATAGGATATAATAAACACTCATTTAAAGGCTGCCTAATTAATTTCAGTCAATATTTAGTCAACAGTGGCTTGAAGTTATATATGTATGTAAATAAAATGTTATGTTACAGTTATGATGTCGGATGTTATACACGGTCAAAGCGCCAAAACTTGAAGTGACAATATGTTTTTTAACCCTCCTGTTGTCCTCGGAGGGAGGGAGGGAGGGAGGGAAAGGAGGGAGGGAGGAAGGAAGGAAGGAAGGAAGGAAGGTCAACAGTCAAAACAGACGGGGTCAATTTGACCCGGGAGGATGACTGTTCCTTCCTTCCTGCCTTCCTTCCTTCCGTCTGTTCTCCCTCCCTCCCTTCCTTCATTCCTTCCTTTCCTTTCCTTTCCTTTCCTTTCCTTTCCTTTCCTCCCTTCCTCCCTTCCTCCCTCCCTCCCTCCCTCCCTCCTTTCCTTCCTTCTTCCTCCCTTCCTTCCTTCCTTCCTCCCTCCTTTCTTCCTTCCTCCCTCCTTTCCCTCCTTCTTCCTCCCTTCTTCCTCCCTTCCTTCCTTCCTTCCTCCCTCCTTTCCCTCCTTCTTCCTCCCTTCCTCCCTCCTTTCCTTCCTTCTTCCTTCCTCTCTCCTTTCCTTCCTTCCTCCCTCTTTTCCTTCCTTCTTCCTCCCTCCTTTCCTTCCTTCTTACTCCCTTCCTCCTTCCTTCTTCCTCCCTCCTTTCCTTCCTTCTTCCTCCCTTCCTCCTTCCTTCCTCCCTCCTTTCCTTCCTTCTTCCTTCCTCTCTCCTTTCCTTCCTTCCTTCCTCCCTCTTTTCCTTCCTTCTTCCTCCCTCCTTTCCTTCCTTCTTACTCCCTTCCTCCTTCCTCCCTCCCTCCTTTCCTTCCTCCCTCCTATCTTCCTTATTTCCTCTGTCCTTCCTCCCTTCCTGGAGTTAAACTGGTGGTGACTACTCAGCATATGAACAGCCACACAAACCCAAGACAGCTTCTGCATCGCCACACAGGGTGTTTTAAAGGTTTCATCTCATCTCATGCCACAAAGTGTCACAGAAGTATGTTACTGATAACTTGTGAAGCAGCCGATGTGTTAAATTCTACTATTTTATAATGGTGATAATATATAATAGTGTTTTTCATGGAGGAACAAGAGCAGCTCCTCTATAAAGGAGGTTGGTATAAAACTGATTAACCAGGCTTTGTACAGTTGTAATGTCATTTCAACGTGCAGTTTAATTAGATCCACTTAATTTGTTCTTTATATACTGCAGGTGACACATCTATATCCTGTAAATGAATAATACATATATTTATATATAACATGATTGACATGCTGGAACTTAAACGAACTTGGTCTTTTTTGTGGATTTCTATAATATCAGAGATGAATTAATCTGGGTTTTAAAGGTTATAAATTCTCACCTATACTCTCTCTGCCCCTTACTCTCACCCTGAATCACCGTTTGCACCTCCGCCACTCATAACCCACACATACAAGCACTGTTTTCATCGCTGGTAATGCTAATCTACAGAGAGAGAGAGAGAGAGAGAGAGAGAGAGAGAGAGAGAGAGACTACAATGATGAGAAGAATGTCAACATCTGTGCATTTATAGCTCTGCATTGAAGATTGAAGCTTCCTTCAGTTATTATGTCTGACTGTTGGTCATTGTTTTATTAGCATACATTAACATATGAGGTGTGGTAATAAGTGATTAAGATCTTTTGGAAGCACAAGATTCATCAACAGGCAAAAGAAATGCCTTTTATAAAATCAGCTGATTGATTTGACAGTAGTCCAAAAGATTTTAAATCACCTGCAAGTCTTGAATTTGGTTGATGAAATGTCACACAACGGACAGCAACTGGCTTTTTATTTAGTTTTAGGTTTTATATGCTATTATTTCATCTCTTCTCAGGTGGATGATCTCCTCATCAGGGACGTGTTTTAAAAGATCCTGGGTCCAGAAGCAGACGTGGAAGAAATACTGACGGTCGTAAGTAAGTAAAAGTAAGATTATAAAAGTATTATCAGCAGTATTTTACCTGGCCAGATACTGCAGATGGAAGTTAGCTACTCTATCAGGTACAATATGTCTCGCCTGTCTGTGTGTGAGATTACCTTTTGTATAAAATCACTGGCAAATAAATGTAAAAAACTAAACTTAAAATGTTAAAAGTAAAAGTACTCATGATCCAAAATGACCAGTTTGAGTTATACATACATAAATGACTGAGTTATATATTATATAGATAATTGATGCATTAAAATGTAAGCAGCATTTTAATGTTGCAGCTGAAGGAGGGTTGTTTCTGACCAATCTGTATAATGTTGGGTTACTTAATCTATAACAGTTAAGTGGATCTTTTATGCATAATTTATTACATAAATGTAGTCTGGTAATAAGTACAATATTGAGCATTAATTAGAAGTAGTGATGGAGATACTGAACAGTTTTTAGACACCTTATCTATGCACTTTATGTCTATATGAAACTAGAATGGTGTTTATTTTCTGTTATTAAGAGTTTTATAAATAAAAAGGCTACTATTTCAGGTTTCTGTTTATCTCAGAGTTTTACCACTGCTGCTTTTTAGAGAGCTGCCAAACCAAATTTCACGTCTTCAAGTATAAAGCACAACACCAGAAGTCCAGAGCTCGATCCACACAGCAGCAGTTTCTCTTAATCAGCCACACAGAGCTCTGTATCTCTGAGCTGTCGACATGTTTCACACTGAAGTTACACATTTCACTGCTCAATCTCCTCTTTACTGGTTAAAAGCTGCATTTATAGCCTTAAAATGGCTTTTCGATCACACATCTGACACATGATGATGGCACAGATTGAAAACCTGTACTTAAAAATTAACCACAGATGGAAATTTGGAGGTTATTTGATATAATATGTTTGGATTAGAGGTTTAAATTGGGTGAGACTGTGAAGTAGGGAGATGAAGTTGCTATATTGGTACGTTGGATTTTAAAATATCTTACATCTTGACGCTGTCCAGTGGAAATCACATAAAGGATAAAGTGTTTCTAGTGTTTCTAAGTCTAAATAAATTGTCAAAAAACTGAAATCAAGGATGTTTTCTTAGCTTATCTACAAGATGACATCTGATTTTTGTCTCTTCATCTGCTTCAAGAAAAGGAGGGTTGATTCATGATGTGACATAATTGAAAATGATTTTTATTTGATCATTTACATTTAATTGATATAAACATGTCCATGAAACAAAAAACAAAAAAAACGGTTCAAACATTTAAGAAAGTCATATTTGATCATAAGCACAGACATACATTTTGGAAACATAAGTTATCACAAACTGACCAAATGGGAACAAGAGTGCTTCCGCTACACAAAACATCCTATATAACAGATTATAGTTTTAAGTCAGTTTTCATGTCTTAATTTATAGTGTTTCCCTTATTTATTTATTTTTTATTTTTTGCCTTGGACAGCACATGCAGTCAAGTCATTTTTCCCATGTTGTCCTGATTCCTGTCAAACCAGTTTTCCTTCTGTCTCCTGGTCAATCTTTCATCTTCTCACTCTTTTTATTTTTTTTAAAAACCTCCAGGTTGCCTTTATGTCTGCATGTCCACTGTGTGCATCCCTTTGCGCCCTTCAGAGCTGCGTACTGTGCAGCCAGTAGAGAGAGAGAGAGAGAGAAAGAAAAAAAAAAGGGATCTGTAACCTATAGTTTTGTATCTCAAAGTATCCACAGAATTTGTCTTCAAAAACCGTCAGTCACCAAAGCAAATGTCAGTGAGAAGCCCTGCAAGGCGAGGGCTGCGCGTGCGCCAAGGAAATAAATACGCAACAGATGAATAAGTTAATTAAATAGACAAATAAATAACTGCCATATGGCTACATGCGAAATAATAAATTATAGCTTAAAACAGAACCAGCCCTATGCTTGATAAATAGCTTCAGTTCTCCCTCTGGTTTGAGATTGGTCGTTAACGGGAAGCGGGAGGGGAAAAAATGCCAGGTGTATTCTGCGTTTTTGTGGAGTGAACAAGAATCCTGGTTGTATTTTTCCCGGTGCATTGGATGAACAGCAACTAAAATGCAGAAGATCTCTGTATGAGAGAAAGAAAAGCCTCTCGGTGGTGGTGATGGTGGTGGTGGTGGTGGTGCATGCCCCCCCTCGTTACTAGGTGAAGCTCATGGATACTGTGTGCTCCAGCGCTTTGCGGCGCAGCGAGGCGATGCTTGTCCCTCTCCAGACGTCACTGTCCGGGGAAGTACACAGCTGAGGAGAGCCGGTCACGTTGGTCGGGCCGGACAGGGATGCCATCCCGGGGAAAGTGGGC
Organism: Scomber japonicus; assembly: GCF_027409825.1. NCBI lineage: Eukaryota > Metazoa > Chordata > Actinopteri > Scombriformes > Scombridae > Scomber > Scomber japonicus. Next base: position 26,697,097 of record NC_070596.1, read on the forward strand.
TGGTAGAGGTGCGACTGTAGCCCGGAGCCATTCGACGACATGTTGGATAGACCCATGGAGTTGGGTGGTGGCCCTGCGCCGAGGCTGCACTGAGACAAGGACTGCGCCATGGCCTGCTGCCGGCCTAGAGCCGGCGGTAGCTGCAGCTGGGATACACCGGGCATCCCTGCCGTGGCCCAGCGGGTGTCGTTGGCGTGGAAAGAGCAGAGGCTGTCACCCATGGCAGCTGCTGCAGCCGCCGCGGAGGGGAACTGAGGCAGGCCGTGGTGCGTCGGCAGGAGAGTCCCCGGAGCGCGGAACACATTGGTGGTCTTCTTGCGCTTCTTCCACTTGGCGCGTCGGTTCTGAAACCAGACCTGCAGACACACAGAGGAGAGACGTGTGATGAGTTTATAGGGAGAGTGTACAGGTGTCATGATGACTGGTGGTGGTGGCATTGACAGGTCATGTCACCCAAAGCACATAAAAAGGTGAAAACATGATGATGATGATGTGCACAATAAATCAGTAGAAGGAAAAACACATGATTTATGCTTTTTCTCCACCATAATATCAGCTGACATGTGCAGGTGCAGGCTAAACGTTCTCAAATGACACATAAATAAATAAATAAAGCCTATTATTAAGAGTTTTTACGCTTAGCACTGTGAAACGTTCAAAAAGTCCGTAAATCACAAATAACATCTCAAAAATATATAACCATTTATTTGTTTTTTATTGACTGATTTATTGACATTTTTATAATTGAATGTGAACTTTAAGAATTGGAGAGTCTAATTTTAGCATTTATTTTTATCTATACGCTTTTTTATCGATTTATTTTTTTTATAAGAGGTTTTAAAATGTGCTTTTAGTGGCTGAGGACAGTTTGATTTTTGGTGCAAAAATGCGTTTTTAAACCCAATGATTTTTTTTCTTTTTTAGGAAGCCGCTGAAAAGCACACACACACACACACACACACACACACACAGTCCCATAATAAAGATCATGTTACTGCTGACACACACACACACACACACACACACACACACACACACACACACACACACACAGCCTGCTCGCAAACAGACTTTATTCCGGGAGTCCTTGAGCCTCTGCAGGTTTCTGTTGTAAGCAGCCAGTCTATGATTAATGTGGAGATTTGGTTGAGAAAGTGGGGCGCAGTAATAAGAACGGGACAATCTCACTCTCTTCCCCTCCTGTGTAGCCAGCCGTGAAATCCGGCCTGAAATGCATTACACTTCAAAGGAAAGAAAATGCAATTTCTCATTCCTGTTTAAAAAAAAAAGAGCGAGAGAGAGACATAGTGCACCCTCAGCGAGTCCGGCATGAAGACGCACAGAGCAGTGACAGACAGACAGAGAGACAGCCTCCTTCTCTTCAGCATCATTTCACTAATTCTTATTTTATGTAAATATAGTGACTGAATTGACCCATATAGTCCATAAAAATGATTATTGGCGTATTATTTCACATGTGAGCAACCCAAGCGCATTTGCTGGTTAATAAGGCGGGGACGCTTTAATTCCTTTATGTGGTTGATATTTTTATGAGTTTGGTATCAGAGCAGCAGACCGGATGTGTGAATGATAAGGAGCGTTATTATTAGTTATTATTATTAACATTATTATTAGTGGAGCTGTAGAGTGGAAGTTATCATCACTGTGTTAAAAAGGGGTGTAATAAAGCTGCGATCATCATCATTTGGTTCCCTGTAGATTCATTTATAGTTACAGAAGGTGAAATGTGCCAATTTTACATTAAGAGAGAATTAAGAGATGAATTTAAATAATAAAATTGATGCAGCTTGATTTTTATTTAAATTACACACTATAAGAAACTTTAGCTGTGTGTTTTTTTAAATATTATAAATGTTTATTATAGAGTGTTACTTGAGTCTATGGTGAAAGAGAAATGTGAGCATTTATATATTATAAATATTACGGTATATTAAGCTATTAAAGGAGAAAGTGAACTTATAAGAACATCTGTCATGTTGAAGCTTCACTGAACCAGATGTGTGATCCACAAAGTCGCTGATAGACTAATAAGACATTGAACGCATCACACACACTGACGCCTGTGAGCTATAATAATAATAATAATAATAATAATAATAATAATGATGATAATAATTAAACGATATAGAGACTATACAATTATTGGATATCCTGAAATTAAGATGCTTATTTTGTATTTTAATAGGCTAGTTGTGTTTTTCCATTGATGTGAATTATTTCATAGCTGGATGAAGATGATAAATTAATGTGTGTGTCTCTGTGTGTGTGTGTGTGTGTAAATAATTTCTTTTAATCTAATATTAATTACTACAAAAATATCCTTCTATATCATTTTTTTAAATATCCTATATTTTATTTCTCCATAAATATTCCATCACCGACGGCTGAAATCAAAAGTTTAATTCTACAATGACCAAACTATAAATATCCATTTTATTAAAGTAACGTCATATTATTTATTTGGCGGGAATTAACGAGTGCAATTATTTATTTTTTCCTATTATAAATGACGCGTTTCAATTTTAAAGTGCAATTTAAACACAAAAAACAACTGAATTACTGATGTGATACAATCAGATTATACATTGAATAGTTCAAACACAAAATAAAGAGATTACATTTCACACACTGGATTCTTTTAATTGTTAAATGCTGTGATGCTGTTGGCTGTGAGAAGCTTTTTATTCTTTTAATTTGAAGAAGTGGAGGTGATTTAGTGATGATAAACAGCTGAGGATTTAATTTTAAATGGCTTTTTTTGTAGCACGTGATGCTTTAAAATGATAAATCCTATAAATGTGAGCCGGCACAGACTGATTTACTGTGATTGTTTTAATGCGTAAAAGCTTCTTAATAGTTTGTATTGCGTTTATTTTTCACCCATCATCCACTTCCGCTTTACTTCACGTTTCCAGCCGTCCTACCTGCACTCTGGACTCCGTCAGGCCGATCCTCAGAGCCAGCTCCTCCCGCATGAAGATATCTGGGTAGTGCGTTTTGGCGAAGCTCCTCTCCAACTCGTTGAGCTGTGCCGGGGTGAAGCGGGTCCGGTGCCTCTTCTGTTTTTGGGACTGCTGGCTCGCAGACTGGTTGGAGTTGTTGTTGTTCTGCTGCTGTTGTTGCTGCTGCTGTTGCTTCTCCTGATCTTTGCTGTTCACCTGCACCGTGTTGGATCCTCCGCCGCTGCTGATATCATCACCGGGAAGCATCGTGGTTCCTTCCACGCCGTCCTGTCCGGGGCCGAGCTCCCCGGAGTGTCCCGGGTCAGGTCCACCTCCACCGAGCCTGCACTTTAAAGCCTCCCTGTGGCCCAGGAGCTCCGCCGCGGCATCTTTCATCCCTGCATAGACAACCACACCTGGTGAGAGTTGAACTGTAAATACTTCCTCTACTGCACAGGAGGGAAAAGAACATGGTTAGGTAGATACAACAAGCAAGCACAGTTTTACAGGCAAAATGCAGAAATGAAGAGCTGCTGATGATGCATTATATTTTTTACTGCAGTAGAAAATCAGATGTAATGCTGCACATGCAATAAACAATCCAGTTCAAACTTAGCACACAAATGCAAAAAAATAAAAAAAATTAACAGCAGCTCTTTGAGAGAGAGAGTGAGACAACCACAGCATGCACATTACAATCTGCTCCTTAAATACTCTTAATTCAATTCGATCACACCGATATCTTAGAAAATTGTTAAATCAAATTACTGCGTAATATAATAATAATTACTTTTCCAATGAATTAAGCGAGTTTAGCTCACTCCAGTCACATTAAGATAATATAAGAAGCAAATTGACAATTTTCTGAGCTTGATTTAAGATTAGAAGTGCCTCCAGCTTACAGTAGAGTTGAAGACCGGAGTTTGGTGATGATAACTCACCGAGGCGAGCATCCAGGAGGTCGGCATGAGATAGCATTGCGCACCGCTCCAGGGCGAAAATGCTATTCCAAAAAAAATCTCTATGACTTTAACCTATTTAAGAAATATATATCGCCTAAATGAAAGCAAATTCGGTTTGTGGTTAAAAGGGAGGTTCGTTGCATTATAATGTAGTTTAGAGAAATGGGGAGGCGCTTAACAACGGAATGAACCCGTGAGCTTCTCCAAACGAGGACCAATCAGAGTTGAAGCCTGAAGGTATATCAGCTTTAGCCCGAGACCCCACGGCCGCCCTCCTCCACACCTCCTCTCCTCCCTCTATCACCCCCTTCTTCCTCCTCCTCCTCCTCCTCCTCCTCCTCCTCCATCCCCTTCTTTCTCTCTCACATCCACAAGTTCATTCCTCCTCATTCCTGTAATTGGCTTTGATTTCTCCTCCAAATTACATCCAATAAAATAACCTGATTTAATATCTGTGTGAAAGCGTCGACCCGTTCAAGAAATGTTGGATCACCACAATATTTGTTTAATTGTGCATGCTGCTCTGCTCTCGTTTGTATAGTCAGCTGCAGTGAGCAAGAATTGGGAGTTATTCACATGAAGGAAGGAGCACATGGCTACAGGGAGAAGACCACAAATATGAACCCGGAGCCTTTTAATATGAAGCTGAATTTATTAGTATTATTATTATTATTATTAAACCTTTTATTATTTCCATTTTCTTATTTTTCTATGTCATTTTGAGCCTCCTTGGTGATATCCTCGACACTTAAACGCCTCTTGGAGACGAAGTGAACCTCCTCTAATATCTCTGATTTCCCAGTCAGCCAAACACAACAAACTTTTTTTATATATATATAATTCCAACCATGGCTCATTTTCAAGGCCATTAAGCTTTTATGTAATTAGTCGCCAAATCTATACGCCTTTTTTTTTCTTAGTGCAAATATCAGAGTAAAATCAGTATACATTAGTGGTTCATTTACTAGTATTTAGGCCCCAACTGTCAAGAAAGGGAGGGACTTGGGTTGTAAATGATGTGTGAGCAAATTAAGTGCATAATTCGGCGGAAAGTGGAGGGAGAGTTTAACATGAATAGCTCGCCTTTGATAAAGAGGGACACAGTTAATACACACACACACACACACACACACACACACACACACACACACCACAGGCTGCGGATAACCTGACACCTGAAGAGATAAATAGTCCTACACGGGCAAACACATGGTCATAGAGGAGGGCAGATTCACTAGGTTTTTTTTATTTTTTTTTAGTGTGTGGGTCATAATCTGCCAAATTTATTTATTTTTAGTGACGCAAGAAAAGATGAATTGTAAAAGAATTACACTCAATTAGCTCTTTGCAACACACACACACATAGACACACACACGCACACACTAGTCTGCTATGTATTTAAGGATATAAAGAAAAGGAGAAAAATCAGACATGCTTTTTAGACAGATGGACGAGCAGGTTTATTTATTATGTGCAATGGAGGGAAGAGGGGGGGGGGGCAAAAAAGTGGCACAAAGGAGGCGTCCGAGCGTGAACCCTGGGCTCTCCTCTTTTTTTTTTTTTTTTGAGGGGGTTCTTTTCTTCATCCATCCAGACTTCAATTGCCTCTGCTCATCTTTTTTTTTTTTTTTTTTTTTTGTCTGCAATCTGGTGGCACGACAGACCGGGGTGGATGGATGTGGAGGTGGAGAGAGGTGGAGAGAGATGGAGGAGTGGAGAGTCGTGTGCGCGAGTCTTATAGAGAGCCTGTACCGGGATGTGGAAGATTTGCGCTTCATGTTTCGTGTGCGTCTTTCTTCCAAAGGAGGGGAAAAGAAAGAGAAGAAGAAGAAGAAGGAAGCAGATGATGATGAAGATGCGCACTTGGGAGATAATTTCATGTCTTGTGTGTTTATCTGTTTTTTTTAAGAAGCTGGATTTGGAGGTTAAAGACTGGAAATACGCGTTATTAATCCAAAAAAATAGGCGTATTAAAGCTGGTTTTATTCTCTTTATAAATAAGGATGTAGCCCAGGAAACAGCAGCTGGCTTTATATCACAGAAATATAAATATAAAAAAATACTATTTAAGATTTATGTTGTATATTTTCTGCTCTTCTAAATTATTATGTTTTTAAAAACAACTTAAATATCGTTTTTCCTTATTTTACGCAGCGTTTCCAAAGCGCGCTGAAATCCATGTAAGGATAATTTAATATCATCACATTGCAGGATGATGGATTGCGCGCTTCATTTTACGACTTTTGAATAGCTCACCGCTTTTATAGCTTGCGCAAACAAAAGTGAATGACTCCTCTCATAGCAGCAGGTCATATTTAACCCCAACAACGAGAGATAGAGAGGAGAGATAGAGAGATGAAAGAGGGAGAGAGAGGAAAGATGGAGGAGATCATGAGATGTCAGGAGCTAAAATACTCCAATACAAATATCAGTTTATTTGACTTTTTTTTTTTTTTTTTTGCATGTTGTGTAAAAGCTGCAAGGTTTAAAAAAAAAAAAAGGGGGAAGGATGGAGGATTTCTGGGGGGGGCATTTGTATTTTTAATGGTGAATTAAGAGCTTTAATTTCCTTGTTATGATTTAAATCCTGCTAATATTAAATATTGAGCTGATTTGCTGCTAAAATTGGTGAAATATATTGGGTGCAAAAAAGCTGAGTCGACACATTTTATTCAATTTATTTAAGATTTAAATCACAAAAAACTACATTACCATTATTATATAAACTTTTAAATTATTATTATTCATATTTTTTTTATTATTATCATTATTGTGATTATTTTGGCTCCATGTGAACCAATTTGCTGTTTGATAAATGACTCTCAGTGGAAGTTGTTACTCCTATTGTGCCAGTGTATTTAGGATTAGTTCAACTAATTCAAAGGCATCTTTTCACTTAACAGTGCCAATAGTGTGTGTGTGTGTGTGTGTGTGTGTGTGTGTGTGTGTGTATAAGTGTGTGTGTGTGTGTGTGTGTGATGAAGGTCTTTTGGTTTTGCTGAGCTGATAGGGTTGTAATTAGGGTAAACAAGGACCGGAGCACGGTTAACATCTCTCCTCCCGGCAGATTCCACTAACATGCTCACATCAATCTTACCCATGATATAAATAAAAATAGACAAACAAACAAATTCGCCTCCTGCAAGTTAATGCGGTGCATCTGAGTGGAAAGTAGACATTTTCACGCAGTTGTGGAGATGAGGAGTGACTTTTAATAAAATTGCACTGAAAACAATAGAAAATATATGTAAATGGTGCTTTTTAGGCCATTTTGCACACAAGTGAGACAGCATGTATCCTCTCTCTCTCTCTCTCTCTCTCTCTCTCTCTCTCTCTCTCTCTCTCTCTCTCTCTCTCTCTCTCTCTCTCTCTCTCTCTCTCTCTCTCTCTCTCTCTCTCTCTCTCTCTGTGTCTCTCTCTCTGTGTGTGTGTGATTGCAGCTGATGGTTCACAGTTGATGCCAGCAGACGGGGCTTTGAACCTGTGACCTCCTGGTTTTTACAGTACAGGCTCTCCCCAAACTCTTCTTCTCCTCCTCCTCCTCCTCCTCCTCCTCTTCCTCTCTTCGTTGCCTTCCTCTCTCTGTGATCTGCCTTTTTTGCACTCTGTATTCACTCAATTAGAGATTTCTTAGGAGAAAAATAATCGATCTTCCATCTGCACAAGCCCCCCCAGTTTAACAAATGAGATTCTTGTTTCATGCAGCTGATTTGGTGACAGTCTGGGGGATTAGGAGTAATAAATTACTGTGTTGAAGAGAAGAGAGGAGGAGAAGAGAGGAGGAGGAGAGGAGCAGGGTGTCGCTGATGCTGCACAAACACAGTGAGTCTCGCTGTGAGTCCACGCAGAGGCAAAGAAAAGTTTGACATGGACTTCAAGAGGCAGAAATAATTGAAAAACCTAGAATTGGGAGTTATTTCCTGTGTAGTTACACCTTTTAATATCAACCAACTTGATGATAGCCTGTAGTTACTTTGTCTTATCATGTAAAATACCAACAAAATCAGTGTTAAAGAAATAATCTGATCATTGAATTGAGTGAAAATGGCACAAAATGTACCCAATTTGGATCAATATCATCAATACTTTACCCAGAATGCAGCTGAACCAATTCTTAGTGTTATCTTTTATTTTAATGTAAAGTTATTAACCAAATTAAAGCTTGTTATAATCTTCTTTTTTCTTAAAATGACATGCCATGTGTTTGTGATAAATTGTTAATATCTTGTGTATGCTTTGAATCTCACATCATTTTGAACAGGAAACAGTTGATTTGTGAGCATTTTCAGCTAAAATATGATAATATTGTGTCAAACTCACTGTTTTTAAAATCACACAGGTCTCATTTACTACTGGATAAAGTTAACCCAATGTCTCATTAGTGCTATATTGATCCAAACTGGTTAAAATGTGTACAATAGGCTTCCACAATTTAACAAAACTCTACATATAAAAAATCAAATACTACACATAATACATAAAAGCAGCAGTAGGCTACTATAAGTGTGAAAGTCCTTACTGTGCTCTGCCATTGTTGCGTTAAATACATATCACTATTAGGCCAATTATTACAGCATTAGCATTAGCATAGGCCTATAGATAATAAAAATGAGTGTATAGTCTATATACTGTGGGGTGGTTTAATTTACTGTAACTTGTGATAATTATATCCTCTTTTTAAATATGGTCATAATTGTTCTTCTTTAATTTTCATCTGCAAAGTAGTAGATAATTATAACTGCAAAATATATGTGTAGTGTGTAGTGGAGAAAAAAAAGTACAAATATCACCCATTTGAATTATAGTTGTAGTGCAAATTAAGTTGAAATTAAAATTCTAATTAAAGTCTGATAGCCTACCTAAGAATGAGCTACTTTAGGTACTTTACTTTCATTATTATCTCCCATTATTAGACCAGAAATATCAGGGAAGGGAGGTTCAATGGTATGCTATATGAAGGCCAATTGGGCAAATTTTAGGAGGCCTATACAGCTGATAAGTAAGTCAGGTGACCTCAAAGTAAGGGACCAAACAGTTATGGACATACTGTATATGTTTAAGAAATGAAATGAATGTGATATGTGCTGCAAAGGAATATAACAACACTTTACCAACCCTAACCCTAACCATTAAATTATTCATGGACGAATAATTAAAGAATAATGGTGGAAAGTGTTCCTTCATTTACTCAAGTACTGTAGGCTACTTAGCTTAAGCACAATTAGACTAGTAGACTACTTGCATTTAGAGTATTTCCTTTTTACGTTACACTTCTACTCCGTTATATTTCAGAGAGATTATAGCCTATACATTAATCTGACACCTAAATCTCATCAGTTTGAAGCTATTTTATAGTGTGTAAGATAGTTAAAATGTGCTCTACCTTTTTACAAATTAATGCAGTTGGGGTTTATAAAAATCCAATTACATATTAACACTCTGCTGCCTAATGGGTACTTTTACATTTTACACTTTTAACACATTTTTGCTGATAATACTTCCACACTTTTAATCAGAAGGTGGTTTCTTTTTTTTCTTTTTTAACAGGGGGGGGGGGGGGGGGTGGCCCAGTGGAGGAGGGATAGGGAGTGCAGGATTATCATTGTAATTTCAATTTAATAGAACTGCTATTTGGTTAAATGCATATTTTGTGTAGGCCTATTCTTTTAGTGGATGTGGATATTATTTTGAAGGTATAGACTTGACCTCGAATTCTGTAACTGTAGTAGCTGAGCGTGGTCCAGTCAGTGTAGGTTAATTTACCTGCTCAACTCCAGGTTACACCAAACATCTATGGTGAAATCTATATCTCTAATCTAGTATTTCTCCCCTAAAATATTTTGTTATAGAAGTCTGAGTGTGTATTTTCAGCAGCAGATGCTACTGAATGACCATAGAAATATTATTGTAATCTCCTATGATCCTCACACTACACATTGCTACTTATCAATTTGATCATGAAGGTGACAGTATAAAGTATAAAGGCTAAAATATAGTACAGAAGTTATAGTTTATAGTTGAGAGAATATTATAGATCCAAGCTAAAAACTGACAGAAGTGATGGGACTGAGAGAGAAAAAGGTGCAATTACAAATCCCTCTTCTTCTACTTCAGCACCATGGACAGCGTCATAGATTTATCAATACACAGCACAGTTAGGCTGCTGTTATTGAATGACCATAGAAATATTATTGTAATCTATGTGATCCTCCCACTACTCAAGTATATAGTATAAAGTATTAAGGCTAAAATATAGTATAGAATTTAAAGTTTATAATATTATAGATCCAAGATAAAAACTGACAGAAGTGATGGGACTGAGAGAGAAAAAGGCACAATTACAAATCCCTCTTCTACTTCAGCACCATGGACAGCGTCATAGATTTATCAATACACAGCACAGTTAGGCTGCTGATATTTCAGAGCCATAGTCAGGTCCATAGATTGTAACTTGTACAAAACCGCAGTCTGATAAAGGATCAATGAGTCAGACACAGACTAGACTAACATATTCAACTAAACAACCCCTCTGCCCCTGCACTCCCTCTCTGCTTCTAAGGGATTGACAGAGGGGGGATGGCGGGTTAACAAGAGGGGATGCATTTTGGTCATTTTGTTAACAAGGAGGATGGCATTCCCCATGTCAAATCACCTACTTCTTTTACTTAAAGCGTGAAATATTTTACATCGTTGCACTGCTGTCGTTTTATTTGAGAGAATAAGGATGTTGAACACTTCCTCCTCTCCAGACACTACATGTTCAGAGCATCAGCAAAGCCTGCATGGGTCCTCTGGTCACATAAACCCAGGTGTAGTGTCCCGCCGCCGCATCTCATGCCTCAATTAGCGCTGCTGCCCTCTGTATGGACTCGATTAGGCCGTGATTTATCCGAAAGAAATATAATTATACCTCCAAATAAAATAATCAGCATTGAAGAGCGATTTCCTTAACGAGATGGAGCGGGGTAGATGTCACGGAGTAGCAGCGCCTCATTAGGGCGGTAATGAGACTTTGGGGTGATCCTGATAATTATCGAAATCTGTAAAATAAGGATCAAGTCAAATGTAACCTTAATTTGTCTGGCAATTGAGTTCATTTATTAGTATGACTATTTAGGAAGGACTCTCTCAGCCTTAATACAAGGTGTCGTTATTTTAGGGGCCATTTGGATAATAGATCTAACTGCTGCAGTGGGGGGGGGGGGGGGGGGGGGGAGACATAAGACAGCCTCGTTTTGTCATTCATGACCATAACCAACATTTGTCATTTGACTGACAGGGTTTGTCCAAAGTGCTCTTGTCTTTTTTTATTGTAGGTATCAAGACACAATCCATTTTCACTGCTGTGGCAGAAATACAAGCAGGTGAATATACACTGCAATTAAATCCATCGAGTAGTATTAGTGCTGAAATGATTAGTTGATTATTCAGTTAATGATTGAAAGACATTCTGGTAATTGATCGTGTAAGTCAATTTTCAAGCTACAAAAAAAAAGGAAAAAAAAAAGGCGACATTTATTGGTTCTAGTTTTTTTCCCAATGAGAGGATATGCTGCTTTTCTTCATTGTGTGTGGTTGTAAAATAAAATAAAAATGCATATCTTTGGGATTTGTACATTTTACAGACTATAATAGTTAAATTGATTAATCCAAAAAAATGTTAAAAGATAATTAAAAATGAATGTTTTGAAGCTGCAGTTAGTATTCTGGGATACATCAGAGCCAATAAACGTCCAACATGCTGAACTCATATATGGAAGATTTATAATGGCAATATTAAAACAAGTTAAATAAACTGAAATACACATTGTTATATTTCCATTTTATGTGCATTTACTGTCATAATGGAATAAAAATGTGTGTTATAAGTGGACTGTAGTGGAAATATCTTAGCATGATCTATTTATATTATAATGACTTTCTGCAGCCTCAGTTCAGCCTCTGTCTGAAACAGGCTGTTCTCCTTCCTGTCTGTCTCTTTAAGGCCCGCCTCTTGATGAACACACTTTGCTCTGATTGGCCAGTGTCTCCAGAGGTAATGTTAAGTCTTTTTTTTCTCCTTCTCATTCTTTACTCAAATATATTCATTCATGTTCAAGCCTGAATTGGAACAACCTTAGCAACAAAGGCAATGGAAAGGTCACGATTAGACGCAACTTTGCAAATCGAATATTGCGTCGCCATCTTGAATGACAGCTCTATGCTGCTCTCTGTTGAACGACACAAATAATGTAATTTGTTTTCTGTGTTACGAATTGAGAAATGTCAACATGAAAAACCAAAAAAGTCTTTCCTTCATTTAATGATGGCAAAGTAAAAGTGCCATAATTTCAAAATAAAAGGAAATAAATATAACAATGCATGTACTGTTTCACTTTAATGTTAATTTAATCAGGCATTTTAAATCTTCCATATTCAGATACATATAAAAGGAATGCAAAATGAATTAAGGAAATTTGTTACTTCATAAAACCTCAGATTTTCAGCAGAGGGCACACACCATTAAAATCAATATTGTCGAGGAAAAGACAAACAAGAGTTTTTTTTTAATCCTGTGTATGAGTCCAAACTGTGAGTGTGAGTACTTAGTGCGATGAATAAAATGCTAAGAAGAACTCTCTACCTCTCTATTGCAATAAAGTAAATGTTTATGGTATTTCTTGTGAGATTTTACACACAGGAGAGAAGCATGATCAAATGTGGTGGCACGTTAACTGTAAACAGTAGAAATAATTACATCAAGAACAGAGACTTTTTGAACGATTCAGTTTTGCCTCCACGCTTTTCCAAACAAGGCCTGACGAAAGGAATGGACATTTAAGCAAGTGAGTCTCACAGTGAGAACAGAAACAGATCAGAAATCATCCTTCAAGCTTCACTGAGTCCAATATGTTTCTAGCCTCTTTGTACTCCTCTGCTTCAGCCAAATCCTCTTCTGTTTCCTGAGAAGACACAAACACACACACACACACACACACACACACACACACACACACAGGTTTGTTATATTTATTGCCATTTTTGAGAGTATACTTCCATCTCCTACACTCACAAATAAGAAAAGAAGAAGAAGAAACCCACAACTTTTCTATATCAAAACACTATATGGATAAAACTGCTTGGTTGTCACATTGTCACCATCAAACTTTTCCTTGAGGTCACAATTCTGTCAGTGTTGTGTTATTGGGATCTAAATTTAGCGCTCCAGGGTTGGACCGAGGGATAACATGACTTGTACGGTGTCTGTGTCCTCTGCTAATCAAGTGTGAGAGTTCCTGTGGTGGTCACCGCGGTGAAAGCGCCGCTAATGAACTGTGATGAGCGTGTGCATATCTGTCTAAAAAGGAAAAGAAAGGGGAGGATGGATGAGTGATAGGGAAGGGGACAAGACGCTAATTCCAGGTTAGCTTCATCTGCCTACTAGTCCAGCTCTCATGTGAGTGACTCACACCGGCAGCTGCCTGACTGTTGCTCCGCATTAATTGCGATGACCCTGAGACATGCATGCTTATGTTTGTTCTCACCATATCAATTTGAGGCCTGAAGGAATTAGTGTATTAAGAAAGAAAAACAAACTGGCATAATAAACTATATATGCACATTTCAATCATGCAGGTCAACATAATAATAAAAAAATAATAAAAAAAGAGCTTTCTCCCATAAAACTTGTGGTTGTAACTTTTATTGTCAATCTGTGAATTATTGTCTTGATGAATTGTTTGATCCAGCACAGCAACAGTCTAAAGATATTATATATTTTACTACAATAGATGGTGAAAAAAAAAAAAACATTTGAGGCTCTTGTTTTTCCTAAACAAGACTATAAGCCTACAGTCAGCCCAGCAGCTCAGTGGGGCTCGGCAATAAATCAATATTACATCGATATCGTGATATTTTATAGATATCATATGGAATAAATTGTTCTTTTCCTGCTTTTAAAGGCTGCATTACAGTAGAAATGTCATTTTTTATGAGCTTTAAAAACAGACTTTATTCATTTAGTCATTATATTCACATGATGATTATTTATCAAAAATCTTATTGCATAAATTATAAGTATATTTTTGGGGCTTTTTGACTTTATTGCACAGGTTAGTAAAGAGAGACAGGAAATGGGAGGCAGAGAGGGGGGCATAAATATTTTGTGAAAGCTCCGATAGTCATCTCTACAATATTGTCAAAATATCAATATCGAGGTATTTGGTTAGAAACATCGTGATATTTGATTCTGCCCTACAGCTCAGTGAGTCATAGTGATGCTTTGAGCTAAATGCTAACATTGGCATGCTAAAACTTTCAAAATAAGAGCGTTAACATACAGACACAGTTAAACAGATATAATGCTTACCATCTTAGTTAGACATTAATGTATGTACTTTCTACCAATGGTAATTTGTCCAATAGCTGCTGAGACATATCACTCAAAACTATAAATGTAAATGTGATGGTCATTAAAAGTCATTAGGATTCATCGATAGATAGAGAACCAGAAATGTCTTTAACAAGTTCCAATAAGTGTCGTATTTCAGTCTGGACCCAAGTGTTGGATCACCAGTCAGACATGAACCACACCACTAGTACAGCTGTGTGATAAGACGCTAGCTAGAACAACTTTCTAACAGCAGCAATGATTAGTTGAGAAATCAATAAGTTGCTGATTTTTGAATTAATCATCAATTTGTCATTTTTAAGGGGTAAAAAGTAAAAATGATCTGATTGCAACTTCTTAAATGTGAATATCTTCTGGTTTATTTCCTCGTCTGTGTGATAAATGGAATATTAAGGGTGTTGGATTGTTTGCTGGGGACAAAATGAGATAGTTGAATACGACTTTGGGAAACAGTGATTGAGATTTTTCACCATTTTTTTGACGTTTTATGAGCCAAACAACTAATTAAATAATGGAGAAAATGAGCAACAGATTCATTTAAACGTTTGTTTTTCTGACCTCAGTGGCCAAAAAATGATGAGTTGATGAGTTGATTAGTCAATGCAGCCTCATTTACATTTTTACTTTTAATTAATTTCTCACATTTTCCAAGATGAATAGTACAAGTAGTCTGCTGTCTGTCTGTTTGAAATGACTCGTAGCCATGCAGGTAAGACTGAAACACACACCAACCCATTCTCATGTAATTTAAAAGTGAAACACATTGTGAGCATTTGTTTTTGTCACCATGTGTCTTTAATATCCCGTAGACACAATTACACCTGGAACGTCATGTCTCAAACAAGGCCGTAAATTGGTATCAGCAACTAAATAAATGGATCGAGACTTTTCACTGATGCAGGTTTTCTTTTTTTATCCCTGTTGTGAGTTTTTTTGTTTTTTTTAATGCTTTAATTTAACGGTGAATCTGAGTGTTACTTACCAGCAGCTGAACCAGATCTGCGTGTGCGATGGTCAGACGGCGGCGGCAGTCTGGGATCATCATTCTGGACTCCTGCAAGACCTCCATCTGAAACCACACAGAGACCACCTACTTTAGAGCCATCACCATCTTTTAATTAATTGAACTCCCCCCCCCCCACACACACACACACACACACACTTCTGCTCCTGCTATTTTTTCCATTACTAAAGAAAAAAAAACAAAAAAACACCATTATCGAACAAGTTTAGTAAATTAATTATTTAAAAAAAAGAGGCACATTGAAGTAGTCTGCAGCCTTGTTCCTGTCAGTAGCATGCAGGGTGTCAGTAGCCCCCCCCCCCCACCCCACACGTACTCTACTGTGGTTAACATCTCCCAACAAGCCGGCGGTATGAAAAATGTTATTGAGTTATCGATCGGGCAGGGAGTTGGGGGCGGCAGGGGACCGCCTGGATCTGACTGCACACCTGGATGAATGAAGAAACCCTGAGCCGAGGGCGCTGTGATCAGGCGTAAAGAGGTATTACTACGCCTGGGAGTGAAAGTGTGTTACAGCCTAGGGGGGAACTTTCACTAGCCGCGGATAATGTGGAATCCCAACCCCCCCCCTCCATCCCTCCCCCCCTGAGCCGGCGCCCCCTAAAGAGCAGAGAAGAGTTGGGCTAACGCTGTCAGACACACTCACTCATGACAGATGCTTCCTCGCCTAGCTCGACACACGTGTGCGTTACACGGCTCTGCACACGGGGGAGGAACTCGTGCGCAAAAAGGTAGAAAACCGGCTGACTCGTTTTGAAAGATGGCGGACGACTAGTGTGGAGCTGGTCCGGCCCCCCCCCGGTTTAGATGTGACGAGGAGTTGAACAAACGGGAGAAAAAGTCACGGTGCCCTTTGGGTGCGGTGGAATGATCCCATCAGCGCTGGATAAAGATGACACTTACAGCGTATTGATTCCATTAAAATAAAAACCTCTAATCCATCCTGCCTCAGACCTCTCATCTCCAACCATAATCCATCTGGCCTCACACCCCCCCCCCCCCCCCCTCAATCTCCCCATTTAACACCAGCCACAAGCCTGCCGCTCAGCCCCTGGGAGCCGCTGCCGTCGCTCTGTGAATGAACAAAACAAAAACAAAAAACACACACACACAGAATTTTAATGTTACCAGTAAAAAAAAAGAAAGAAAAAAAGAAACATAATCAGACGTGGTGTCGGCTCTGCGGTCGCTCCCTGACACAAACAGGTGACAGAGAACGAGTGAAATCCTAATTAATCCTGTTTTTTCTGCTTTTTTTTGGTGGTTTTGTCCATTTATCACCCTTGTTTTTTTTTAAAAGGGGGAGAAACTGAAGCATTTAATATCAAGGATAATGAGTTTTGTCTCCGTCTCTGCAGATGTCTAAAAGGTTTGCATAAAACTAAATATCTCCAGAAGCTGTTTAAAGGCTGCAAGTAAAAAACAAACTAACTGCTCTTTAAAGAAACCCACAATACAGATGTTTTAATAGACAATGTCAGTTATCAATGCTTAAAGACAGAGATGAATTATGTGGCATTCAGATAGACATTTGCTCTGTGTGAAAATGACTTCAGTGCATTGATGGCAAAATAACGCAGGATCATCAAGCAACAAAAAATGTTGGAACTGAGCTCAACTTTTGCTGCAACGCAATCATACCTGGTGGATTAGTGTCTGATGTTTAACTCAAGATTGTTGCGGCTAAAGATAGAACATTTACAGCAGGCATGGGCCGGTATGAGATTCTGGCGGTATGATAACCATAAGTAAAAATATCATGGTTTCATGATATGGCAGTATTGTGATTACAGCTCTAAAATGTTCCTAAAAGGAAGAAAAATAAAGACAGACATGTTAATTTAACCTGAATATACACTGTAATGACAGTGTGAGGGGTCGTGATACTCTACGCTGCAGCTGCACCACCTGAGAGGTTTCTGACCTGCACTTCCTGTCTCTGACCAGACTAAAAACAGCTCATACCTTAGGAACAGTATGACAGAAACTTTGGCGGTTTCGGTTATCGTGACTGTTCATATTGCGGTATACCTTGAACACGGTGATCATCCCATGCCTAATTTGCAGCTGTGATAACTTTATAACAGAGTTGTAACATCCTGTATGAGTATTACAAACTGCTCTTAAGTGTTTTGGCGTCTGACGAGCTTTTAAATGCATGAATCTGTAGCTCCAATTGGACGTCATTATAAGATGTATAACGAAATTACAGCAGTACATTCTGTTACAAAAAAAAGGAAAGAATAAAATAATAAATAGCATAAGTGGGCAGGTGGGTGTGTTGTGTCCCCTATTGGTAAAAAGCAGATTTTTGAGTCAGTGGTCAGAGGTTTGTGTCTCCAGGAAATGAAAGTAAGTGTCTGTATGTTATGTCTCCAAAAGTGAGAGACGAAGGTGAAGAGAACCGAGAGCTAATATACTAGTTAGCATTAAACACAAAGTACAGCTGAAGCTAATGAGAACAACACTAATGTACAAACTTATGTGCCAATTCATGAAGATGATGTTGAGATGTTTCCCTAAATAACTAAAAACTTTGACTTGCTGTTGACGCCACAGGAAAAGTCAGGAGAAGTGCAAAAGTTAGTGCACATCATCCTCTGGTGATCATGAACGTCCGTCCTAAAAGTCACGGCTATCCACTTAATAGTAGTTGAGATATTACTACTAGTACTGTATGAAACTGGACTGTAACTCTCAGGAAAACTCAAGAGACTTAATACTTGTTAAAAACTTTATTCTTTATTTATCCTTTTCATTTGCTATAATGATAATAATGATAATGATAATAAGGGCCAGCATCACCTATCATCCCTTTTGTAATGAGCTGCTCCTGTGTATCTTTTTTAAATTGATGACCCCATCCCGCTCCTCATGTTCTAATCCTGCATTTCAGCTTCTCTTTTAAATTTAAAGTATTAACAAAAATTAGACATGAATAGAAATAGAGATGCAGAAGTGTGAAAAGTCAACACAACTAGTTTTTAACATGCTATCACGATGTGTCACACTGATTTTTTTTTTTACTGTACTCTCTCCACTGCTTTTACCAGTGAACGGACAAAATGATGGAGGGGCTGCAGGCGTAGTTAGAGAGAGAAAGAGAGAGAGAGAGAGAGAGAATGGGGAGCAGGATATGGGCCAGTGATCTGTTAGGGACACTAAATTACCAGCATGTGTCAGTAATTATCAAACTCCTCTAAAGTAACATGATATAATTACATCTGCATCAAGCAAATTACAAAATCACTAATGATTCCTCCTCTCAAAACCTAATTCTTCATTATCACTGTGGACTAACCTCATTACATGAATGAGGGGCCACTCAAATCATCGAGATAGATTTCACTTCCTAACTACGGACGAGCAAAAAAAAAAAAGAAAACCCTCCTTCGCTCGCTGGTTGAGATCAACAGAAGAGTAACAGTTGGTAATAAATGGGTTAAGTTTTTTTTAATTAACACTAATTCTGGGTATCAGTACTAAAACCAGTACCTTTAAAGGGTTACGGACACAGAGTACTTCATTTGATCATGTGATTCTGTCACGTGAATGGAAGCCCACTCCTCCCCATTTAAAAAGGTTTTATTTACATACAATACATTTTTAAAGTGTTTATATATTTATTAAATAACTGTACAGTAAAGTATTATCATCACAGACTGTTTGAGTTGTAGCTGCTGCAGTAGTAGGCCAATCACATGTCGCATACAATAGAAAGCTTTCGGTGATTGGCTGCTAGCAAAACCATACACCATAAAATAATCATAAAAATGGTCTAATAGTGAGTATCTGTATGGTTTTGCTGGCAGCCAATCACAACCCAAACAGTCTGTGGTGATAATACTTTATTGTACAGTTATTTAATAAATATATAAACACTTTCAAAATGTATTGTGTGTAATAACTAGGACTGGTTATTGATACTCGATACCAAGTAGTATGGAAACGTCTCCCGTCAAATGATACCTGCAATCTCTCCTTTTTGCACCCAAAGCTAGAAACTATGACTATTCTAACGGACTTGCTCACAGCCAATCAACACAAGCATTCTTGGATTTAATGCAACATGTGATTGGCCCACTGCCACAGCAGCTACAACCCGTCTGTGGTGGTGAAGTCGTGGTGAATTTGAGTTAGCGTGCTTAACAGTTCAGCAGCCAAGATGCCACCTAAACGCTCTAAAGTGTGTCTACTCTACACGCCTGTTACACCAGATAAAAGACAGAGTACTACTTTGTTAATGGGTATCTAATAAAGTACTCAGTTGGTATCAGTATCACATAAACTGGGGATTTCCACCGGGTCTGTCAGTGCTATGGTTTATCTCTGTCCTCTGCCCGGTGTCAACTCACACCGGGAGCGTTACACCAGCGGAGCGGAGCATGCTCTGGGAGAGAAATCTGCCTTTTAAAATGAAGTTGCACTGTTAATACAGTAATTACGGCAGCCCAATCAAATCCGAATGAGTGCCTTTAGTCTACCGTAATTACTGTAGTAGCAGCACAACTAAACGGCCCGGTTTTGTTAACTTACTCAAATTTAGTTGATTTGGTCATTTTCTTTGATTTTTGTGCTTATCCCATGTGTCAGTAGCTACGTAGCTAGATGGAGTCTTTATCTGTCTGTTTTATTCCTGTTTGTTGCTGAAATACGATCGGGAGGCTGCGCGGGTTGTTTTATTTTGAAAGATGGAAGTTTTATTATGCTGACTTCCTGTCTGGTGCGATCTGCTCTGTTGAGCTTGTCGCGAGTTACAAACAGCTCCGTCAAAAATAGAAATGCTACCTAATGATAGCGCTGCATTTTGCAACCGAACGCTTTTGTCTAAATCTGTGTACAAGAACAATCAAATGCAGGTGTTGTTTGACGTAATAAGTGTCAGCACTACTTTATTATATCAGTTGATACCTTAAAAAAGGTATCGAGTACTAATACAAAGCTTATTAAGATGTATAATTGTTGTATAGTTGATCAAAGAAGCAGCCACAGTATCAACAAACCTGTTTCTTGATGACATAATCATCCTCTGCTTCTGATTTCAGACGCTCGATCTTCTGCTCCTGCTGCTTGGCTTCATTTATGTACGCTGTCTCCTCTTTGGCCAGCCTGCAGACCACAAGAAACAGGAAGAGGAGGAGAGGAGGAGGAAAAGAAGACAGTTCATGGTTAAAAAAAGACAGTGACACAGTTGTTGTTCCATCAAAACATGAAACGTAAACGCGTAAGCCTCACAGACGGATAATACAGCCCCCCCCCCCCCCCCCTACCCCCGCCCCCCCCATCCAAACCGTGAGAAGGCTGAGCTGTGATGGTCACCTTTTACAGACGAGGCCATCCATCCTCATTCATTCCACTGTTTCTGTGACTGAGGGGACGCAGTGAGATCATCTCCCGCAGGAAGAGGAGGCTCACACACACACAGACACACACAGACTCTCTCACACACACACACACACACACACACACACACACACACACACACACACACACACACACACACACACACACACACACACACACACACACACACACACACACACACACACACACACACACACACACACACACACACACACACACACACACACACACACACACACACCTCAATAACAACCAGCCAACACTCCTCTTTGCTCTTTACAGCTGTCGGGCCGCACAAAAACACTGGTATCCAAGTGGAGATCAGCCTTGAATGATGCTACGAAGTGAGATTCAAACTTGTCACTGTGCAGTTTATTTTAAGGCTGCAACTAATTATCATCTAATTATTAATTAATTAGTTATTTGGTCTATAAAATGTCTGAAAATGGTGAAAACTGTCAACCACTGCTTCCCAGAACCTAAGATACAACCTTGACCAACAACAGTCCACAACACAAAGACATTCTACTTATTTTAACAGAGGACTTAATAAACCACAAATATTCACTTTGAGGAGATGAAACCGGACAATTTTAACATTTTTGAACCTATTAGACCAATCACTGCAGTTCTAGTATATTTTTTATTTTATTATCTAAAGCTGCTCAGGATAGGACGTACTAACTATCTGGAAATGTCCCTGAATATATGAGATAAATGATCATTACTGTGCTTATATGACATGAAAAAGTCTGTAAAATAACATTTAAAAAACAGCTGTTTACTGGCTGTTATGGAAACCCTGCATAATGATCATGATACAAGCGTTTGTAAAGGTTTGTGCCGTCAAAAGTCTCCACATTATCTTCTAAATGTAAACTGTAGACATCCATAAATCAGTCACAACTAAACGGACGACATCGTGAATCCATTAAAATGTAGAATCTCGAAGGTAGAAATTTGTTTAAACTTATTTCAGCTGAGCTAACATGAGCATGTCTGAACTTAAAAGTGGCCACAGACTGTAAAACGATAACTATGAACTTTGATTATTTCCTCTTAATTCAACCATGTCAAGACATTTAATGCATTTATATACATGGAATTTAATTGTATGTTAACATCCAACAAAATTGGCAGTCTCTCATTCACTCTACTCATCTGTCCATTCATTCATGACTACTTTTTTATGCAGTTATTAAATCTATTTTTTCTCTCATTCATTCAACGTAAAAACACTAAAATGATCATTTCCAGATACTTTTTGATCAAAACTTGTTAAACAAACATTTGAACGTTGATCTTTCCTGATGATCTTTTCCTCTAAAACCAACTAAATGCAGATAATGTTCCAACTTCCATTAAAATAAATCTCATTATTGTTCCATCTGATGATTATTAGCTCCATAAAATGTCAGATTAGAGTGAAAAAAAAGCCCGTTAGTAAAAGGTGATGTCTTCAAATATCTTGTATTATCCGACCAACAGTCCAAAATCACAACTTATTTTGTTTATAATGATTTAAAAAAAAGATAAAAGGAGCAAAATATCCTGTTATTTATTGATTAATTGTCTTAAATGTCCTTATGGCTCAGGAAGTGCTATGTAAATTTAATTATATCGTTGTCTGACCCTCAATATAATGACAATAAAGCTACTACTACTAAAATAATCAATCTATAATCAAAATAGTTGCTGATCCATTTCCTGTCTGTGGATTAATCGACAGCTCGAAACTTTAACTCGACAGTTCTTCGACTTTTGAAGAGTCGAGTAAACGCACTGCAGACACACTCAAAAACCTTTTCCTTGTCCGGTATCGTTACCTCCAGGTTCACCCCCCCCCCCGCCCCCTTATCACCACGCTTATCTGACTCCTTTATCCCACCTCCAACACACACTCACACTCACACACACACACACACACACACACACACACACACTACTAGTCCTTTTTAGAGATTAATTGATCATCAATTTACTCCCTAATTTGGACCAAGTCAGGTGGTAAATGGGCCTCTTTTCCTTGATTGTTAGTGAAAATGGGCTTGAGTACATTGATAAATTTTGATTATTTATCAATTACGGGCCAAATGGAACTAAATCTATTAAACAGATTCCGACCCTGATTGGCATAATGGAGTTTGAAAATATCGCTATTGATAATGATTCCCCAACTAATAGTCTTTTTCCGGCTGTGCCTGCTTGTCGGAGTGACAACACAAATTTCATTTTTCATAAAATCAGCTGCGTGCGCGTAAGTGAGTGATCCTTCATTAATCAGCCACATTACTGGAGACCCCTTCCCCACCGCCTGTGTTGCCTGCCGCAACCCGCTCCTTTTGCTTATAACCGAGGAAGCCGACAGCACTCTGTCATATTTTACATCAATTACCACTCTCGTCTAATAACGGTTCCATCAAGAAGCTTTTTAAAAAACGGGCACCATATGCAACCGAGGCTCTCCTGCCTTTCACTCCACGATGCTTGATGCACGGTGAGTGATGTCACCTGTTTAGGGTAAAAGAAGGTGGCAAAGGAGAGAGAGAGAGAGAGAGAGAGAGAGAGAGAGAGAGAGAGAGAGAGAGAGAGAGAGAGAGAGAGAGAGAGAGAGAGAGAGAGAGAGAGAGAGAGAGAGAGAGAGAGAGAGAGAGAGAGAGAGAGAGAGAGAGAGAGAGAGAGAGAGAGAGAGAGAGAGAGAAGGAGAAAGTAGAGGGAGTGGTGGTGGAGGAAAGAAAGCTTGAATAATTTGAATAAAACTGAAGGACAGTCTAATAACAAAATGTCCATCCCCCCCTCCCCCTCCTCCCTCCTTCCCCTTCTCCTCTCTCTCCTCTTTTTTCCAGTCCTGATGTTAATTTCTTATTTCTCCCAGACTTGGGGAGAGCTGAGAATGAGGGGTGGGGTCGTGGCTGGTTTTAAATAGACCTGCCACCTCAGGCTTAATGGAAAAGGCAGCTCTCTGGAAAATAGAAAAAAAAAAAAAAAGGGAATTAGAGCCCCAGCCGACACACACACACACACACTCGGCCGCCCTCCTCTAACACTGTATTTTTGAGCCACGGTGTAGTCGGTGCTGTGCTGGGACCGGAATGACAAAGGCAAATTACTGTTGTCATTTTATTAAGGGCATCCGCCTCGCTAGGGCAGAAAGGCATTGACTGGAATGTGCAAAAGCCACTGGAAATAGGCCTGGCTAAAAGAGCAGGCAGGTTTCCTCTAAACTCCAATATATATAAAAAAAAAAAAAAAAAAAAGAGAGAGAGAGAGAAAAAGAGAGGAGGGGAGTGAGCAAGGTAAAGAGGAGAAAGACAGAAAGTACAAAGAGGCTGAATGGGAAGATTATAAAGAGACAAAGCAATGACAGCCTTTACATTTAACCCTTAACTACTTGATTAAGACGACATGTCAAGCTGGTGTAACAGCTGATTTATGATATCAAAACAATATATGTCAGTGACTAATCAGGGATGGCAAGATGAGCAATTCAAAAAAATATCTTTAAAAACTGTCTTAACAGCAGCATCAGGTTTGTTAATATATACATTTTTATATTTTGTTTGTCATTTGCACTACGTAATACTGAATGCTCCTGAAGATGTCAAACGGTGTAACCACAAAAGAATGATAAATATTAAATATTTTATCCACCTACAGTGTATTTAAGTGGACTTCATTATTTCATTTTAAAACATCAAATGAACAGCAAACTTTTGTATTTTAGTTGGTTTTATGTCATTTACACCATTTTTTTTGACCACAAGTAAGAATGTCAAATGGTGTAACCACAAATTAATTATATATAGTAAATATTTTATCCACCTACAGAGTATTTAAGTGGACTTATGAAATAATAACTTCATTTTAAAACATCAAATGAACAGCAAACTTTTGTATTTTAGTTGGTTTTATGTCATTTGCACCATTTTTTTTTTACCACAAGTAAGAATGTCAAATGGTGTAACCACAAAATGATTGTATATATTAAATATTTTATCCACCTACAGTGTATTTAAGTGGACTTAGGAAATAATAACTTCATTTTAAAACATCAAATGAACAGCAAACTTCTGTATTTTAGTTGGTTTTATGTCAATTGCACCATTTTTTTACCACAAGTAAGAATGTCAAATGGTGTAACCACAAAATTATTATATATAGTAAATATTTTATCCACCTATAGTGTATTTAAGTGGACTTATGAAATAATAACTTCGTTTTAAAACATCAAATGAACAGCAAACTTTTGTATTTTAGTTGGTTTTATGTCATTTGCACCATTTTTTTTTTACCACAAGTAAGAATGTCAAATGGTGTAACCACAAAATGATTGTATATATTAAATATTTTATCCACCTACAGTGTATTTAAGTGGACTTAGGAAATAATAACTTCATTTTAAAACATCAAATGAACAGCAAACTTCTGTATTTTAGTTGGTTTTATGTCAATTGCACCATTTTTTTACCACAAGTAAGAATGTCAAATGGTGTAACCACAAAATTATTATATATAGTAAATATTTTATCCACCTATAGTGTATTTAAGTGGACTTATGAAATAATAACTTCGTTTTAAAACATCAAATGAACAGCAAACTTCTGTATTTTAGTTGGTTTTATGTCATTTGCACCATTTCTTTTGACTACAAGTAAGAATGTCAAATGGTGTAACCACAAAATTATTATATATAGTAAATATTTTATCCACCTACAGAGTATTTAAGTGGACTTATGAAATAATAACTTCATTTTAAAACATCAAATGAACAGCAAACTTTTGTATTTTAGTTGGTTTTATGTCATTTGCACCATTTTTTTTTGACCACAAGTAAGAATGTCAAATGGTGTAACCACAAAATGATTATATATATTAAATATTTTATCCACCTACAGAGTATTTAAGTGGACTTATGAAATAATAACTTCATTTTAAAACATCAAATGAACAGCAAACTTTTGTTGAGTATTTCTACATTTAAATTTTAAAGCGTTTTGTCAATGCTGGGCAGGACAACCATTTCTTTCTAAATATATTTTGACAAATTATGTAAAATCTGTTAAAAAAAAAATCAATGTGTTGCTACAAGTGGATTATATTTATTCCACATTTTAGTTCACATTTATTTTCCTGTATATAATCAGATTTTTATGAAAAAGCTACTGGTAACACCAATTGACATTTTGGTTACATCACATCATTGACCCAAATATTCAATATTTTATCCACCTACAGTGTATTTAAGTGTACAAATAATTACTTTTAAAATGTAAATATTTCCTGATCTCCATGGTTACCCAGATTAAATGTAATATTTATAAACAGTTTTATTCCATTAGCTTTATTTAATATAAAAAGTTATAATGTAAGATCATGCCAAACTAGTTGATATGGTGTTTTATTGAGAATTTAGTGTTTTTAAAGCAGGTTTTTATGGTTACACCACTTAGACATTGGTTACATCACATCATTGACCCAAATATTCAATATTTTATCCACCTACAGTGTATTTAAGTGTACAAATTATTACTTGAACATGTAAATGTTTCCTGATCTCCATGGTTACCCAGATTAAATGTAATATATAGAACATTAGTATTCCATTAGCTTTATTTAATATAAAAGTTATAATGTAAGATCATGCCAAAGCAGTTGATATGGTGTTTTATTGAGAATTTAGTGTTTTTAAGCAAGTTTAATTATATTGTACAAAGTTTTTATGGTTACACCACTTAGACATTTTTGCCATAATCCTCTAATATATTCTCTCAAAATGGATTAAAAGCAGAAATATTATGCTGAGTCCACAAAAAAGAAGAATGTATGCAAGTTATTCATACTTTTATTCACATTTTAGCCCCTTTAAAACTTGATTACACCACATTGACCCATATCCAACCTCAGAAACATCAGCTACACTACACAAGTATTATCTGATGCACTGTTGTTTCTCCCACTCTGGACACTGTGTGACATTATCCTCACACAGGGGGGAAATCCAGCCCCGCCCCCCCGTCCGCCCCCTCCTCGCCATCATTACCACCACAGGGACCCAGTTAGTAATCTGACCCTCATCAAAATACAAATCGATAGCACATTACAGAAACGCCATCGACAGGAGGAGAGAATTAGAGGTCCGCCTGATCGACGAGAGATCATCACGTAGGACTACTCCATACACTGAGCCCCATTATCTCACCACGCTTCATAATATCTGCAATATTTTCTATTATTCCAGCGTGGTAAATTTGGCCCTTGCACAAATTTAGACATAACCTCAGAATGGATGCTGACTCTATAAATAGGGTCGGCTTAAACTGGGTGATGAGTTCGAGAAGGTCCTACATCAAAATGCTTGTAATGTAGAAACTAAACTGTTATAAATGAGCCGTGTTTGTTCGGGGTTTTTTTTTTATATTTATCATTCTTTTGTTATAGTGTGGGACAATTTTCACTTTTTGCCACAGATGAAAAGTTATGAGGGTACATTTACTAGCTATGTATCCATCAGCAGTAGTAGTAAATTAATCATTTGGTCAATAAAATAATAGAAAATAGTGAAAGAATTGTATCTCAGAGGCCACGTATTGATTAAACTGATGATTATTTTCTCAATCATACCATTTATTGTTTCGTCTATATAATGACATGATATGATATGAATGGGGAAAACCTCCCATTACAGCCAAAAGAGACATCTTCAATAACTACAGCAATTATTTAAAAATGTTATAATATAATATTTTCTGTCGATGGACAAATCAGTTTCTCCTCACTAATAGTCCAAAACCTTCAAATTTATCTAATTGAATCTTATATATATGACAAATATCATCAAATCAGCACATTTGAGGAGCTGGAAATAGAACATTTTGGGCATTTCTGCTTCAAAAAAATGACTGAAACAATTAAAAGGAGACCAATTATGCTATTTTTCAGCTCTATATTTTTTTATAGTTGGACTCCACTAGAATAATTTTGGATTTACAGTTAAAAACCTAAGTATCTGTCTCCCACAGGCCTGATTTCAGGAAGCCTGCCGAGGAGCAGCTGTATTAAGTTACCTCGGATGCAAACCTAACATTTATTGCCTGCTTTACTGCTTCATATTAAAAGCTTTTTTAATTAATAAATGTCTGGAGACTCCTAAACATGTTCCTCACTGAATTAGCAGAGTTTTGTTAGCAACCACAACAACAACATAGGGAGATATTCAGCAGTTGAATTAAGTTACCGCTGATGCAAACCTAACATTTCCTGCTTTACTGCTTCACATTAAAAGCTGTTACAGTATTAAATGTCTGGAGACTTTTAAATGTGCTCCTCACTGAATGACCAGAGCTTTGCCAGCAATCGAAACAACATCATACTGAGCTATTCGGAGCTATCTGCGGATCAGTACGAAATAATGAAGGGAGGAATAGTACAAGCAGAAACAGCCACAGTGATGATGTTTGATGAAAAGCTGCAGACGACCAGCACACATGCAACAGGTAAGCTACTTATTGTACTTTGCTCTGCTGTGTAATGGAAAAACACTGAAAGCTTGATTAAAGTCACGGCTTGTCTTGACTACCCCCAAATACAACGGAAAAACGCCTAAATCATAGCAGAGCGGAGTAGTGGACTCGCATGATATGCGTGGAGCAGATGAAATCTGTCACAAGATGACATCAGCTCGGGCTGAAAGTAGAAAAAAACGGTGGAAACTGCACATTCATGGCAATCAGAAGTCGGTCCTTTTTGCTCTCAGAGATTATTTCCAACCACATCTACCTCATTATTTGACACTTTAGTCTAATTTAATATGAACATCCAACATTGTAACATTATAAATATGACTGAAAATAAGGATAAACACAATAGGTCCCCTTTAAATTAGAGCCCAACTGATACTGGATTTTTGGGGCTGATGCCAATACCGATATTAGGACATTTTAAAATTCCGATATTGTGATATTTTACAGTTTAAGAATAGACTTAATTCTTTATAAAATGAAAATGAAACTGTTACCGTAACTGTAAAATGTAATATATATATTAAACTTGAATTAAGTAAAAGTATTAAATATTCATAAAATGTGGCCTATATTTATATATCTTTTAAAAATATCAGCACACATCAGACAGAATCAACACCAAAACCGATATATCTGTGATAAGCCAATATCGGCTGACCAATGTATCGCTCTCAGGTTCTACTTTAAATGATCAAAATAGGTGCCAATCAACTTTCTGTTCATTGATTTATCGGTTAATCGTTGCAGTTGTAATCATCAGCTCCTGAAAACTACTCAAACATATGACAAACAAAATGAACACAGTGGAACATAAACTTACATAAACTAGTGAATGAACTTGTATGTGAGGCTTAAACAACTTATTTGGAGAGTCTCAGCAATATTTGGACAAAATGAGCAAACACTGATGTGATTAACTGTCTGGTTAGCATGAATGAGTATCAAAGAATAAATAATAAAAGAGAATTTCCTACATATAAAGAGGATTGCAGGTGAGTCCCAGTGATGTGTTGATAATAACTAATGACTGCATAAGTTGTTTAATTAGCTTACTTTACTAGCATTTCAATTTTAGGCACAAAAACTACTGCAGTATGTATAAAAAAAGGCTGAAAAGAGGTTTTTTTGATCTAAACATATTATATATATCATTATGCCATGCAGGTTATGTGCACATCTAAATATCAGTAATTACTATTTCTTTGGATTTAACATGTCACAGTTTAGCGGCACTAATGTTTGTTTTTTTGAGGTTCATTATCTCAATAAACATTTAATTCTACAACTCAAGTTTCCAGCTTTAAAATATGTGTTTTTCTACGTCTGTCTAAAATGTAAGACAGCATGTTTTTTAGTACCTAAAGCTATTTTAAAAAAGTAAAGTCAGAAGCATAACAGGGGACAAAGTGATTTAAAAAGCACAAATATATAAAGAGAGATGGAGCAGAGCTTTTCAACAAACGTTAACATGCTCTTACTGCAAACTTCACACTTCCTGTCGCTGCTTTTTACAGTAAAAGCCTTCTAACACGGGGAATTATGTTTTACTTTTATTGAGGAGGAGCCAAATCTTAAGTGAAGCTACCAGCCTAATGCAAGCAGCCTGGTATAGACAATTTATGATTTATCTAAAAGGTTAGAATTTGGTCTTTTCTGTACATTTGGACACTTTTATCCGCTGTTGTCAGAGGATTTATTTAAAATCTATAAATGTCTGTCATATCTGCTGCTACACAAACAATTATCCTGGTGTGTTTTTAAGGTTTCAGTCAAACAAAACCTGAAGAAAACTGCCTTAGCAAGATTAACTGATAGTGAGAATAATTGTTTGTTGCAGCCCTAAAAGATGCTGCACATGATAAACTGAATTTTACATCATAATTTAATTTAAGGCCGATATCCGCTTGGAAACTGGCATTATCTTTTATCATAACTTTGTGCAGGCCTGCAGAAGTAAGAAGACTGATCGATAACAAAAGGTTGCAGGCCTGCTCAAAATTTGGGATGGACCTCAAAATCACATTCAGATTTATATTTTCCTTTACTTCATAGTACCCCCTCAACGTGAGCGGGGTCGTCATAGCAAGGCTGCGTGAAACTGCTGTGACTTTGTTTTATATGCGACACAAACAATGGAGGACATCCACGGTGTAGTTTTGCCATATTAACTCACATGAAACTTGCTGTAACTATTTTTGCTAGTATTTTTAAAAAAAAGCCGGGTTTTGATTCTTGTATGGGATATTGCACTCCTGACGCCAGTGATGACACTCTCTGATCAATCAGTGGCCGGCAGTCTGTTGACGTCACATTTTAGTATCGGCTCGGCTCGCTTGGAACCTTGCCAGATCAGATACTAAAAAAAAAAAAAAAGTTACCAGATACCAGGTAAAGCAAAAAAAACTGAGTCGAGTCGAGCAGTGCTTGAACTGTATAATGTAAAAGCCCCACTCTAACACACCTGATTGTAATAATTAACTCCTCATGAAGCCCTTTGAAAAGTTTCAGCTGCTTGATAACGAGTTAATTATTAGAATCAGGTGTGTTAGAGTGGAGAGCTATACCTAAAGCATGCAGGGCAGTAGCTCTCCAGGAGCAGGGTTGGAGACCACTGCTTTAAAGTGACAATACTAATAGCATCTAATATTATAGGCCTGTGTTGGACTACCATTTAGGCCATGCTGTAGTACAGTGGTAGGAAAATAGTGGCTCATGGACCAAAACCAGAAAGTTTTACCCTATAAACAATATATTGACATTTTACATGATTTAGCATAACAATGTAAACACAAGCCTTTTGTAAGAGATACTGAATATGAACTGAAAGCTTTAAATAAGCCCATTCAGTTGTTCTGCCCTGTATATTATGTCATTATGTCATAATTTTTAGTGTAAATTTTAACTTAATTTGGCCACTGTGTCCAAAGCAGTGGGCGGCTGCCACAAATGAAACAGGCCACTGGTTAATGTGTGTGGATAAGATATCAATTACATTTCTAGTCATAGGTAATATGTTCATGTTTACTAGACGTGTGTTTGTGTTTGAGTGTTAGATGCCAGATCCATTGTTAAATATAAATGCTGACCCCTGATGTAGTACATGATGATGATGATGATGATGATGGGGGCCTTTTCTATGGTTGTATCATGACATTGCAGGTTTTTATCGACATCAACAAAAATGTCCCCCACCGGTTCAGAATGGCTGGGGCAAAGTGTTGCTACACAGAGATAAATACACAACAAAACCCCGCCTCGGGAGAGAGAGAGAGAGAGAGAGCTGAGTCAAAGGTAGCATTGTAATACTAGATTATCTGGGTTAATTTTAACTAAAAATAAAACATGGCCACTGTAAGCTTCTCTGCAGCTAGTTATGGATTATTTAACAGTACAATAAAAGCTAGCTAATCTATAACATACCAATAAAACCCTCATTTTAGCTGCAGGTGACTGCTCCCATTTGCATACAAGCTGCATTTAAATAGCAAAAGCAGACAGCAAATTACAGCTATTATTGTACATTTCAATCATAAATACAGTACACTGCTATATTTCCTTGTTAAATACAAGCATGCATTATTACTAAAAAATGTTGGCTTATCAAACAACAATGAAGAGAACAAAAGAAAAAACCTGTTAAGTCATCCATTTACTGACTATAGGCCGCGCTCAAGCACCGAGGTAAAGTAGAACTCTCCCCCGCAAAGTGTTCCACACGCGGCTTTGCTTCACGCCACGCCCGCCGGCCCTGCATGGCTAAGCTAGTTAGCATGCTAGCCTTAGCTTCGTCGTAGCTAAGCCTAGTGTCTTGTTAACCGTGTTTATAGATATTAAACTGAAACATAAACGAGTCTTACCTCTTGACAATGCCGGTTTTAATCTTAATTTGCCTTATTCTTGGGTCTGCCATGGCTGTAGATGGGGTTATTTCTGCGATTGTAGCCTCCTGATGCTAGCTGTGCGACTGATGTCAGTTGGGAGTGAAGTCAGTGAAGAGTAGCTGCTCGCAGATACATCGATGAAGCTGAGCGGATCATCGAGTGAGTCGATCAGACAGACAGATCCAGCATGAAGAACACTGAGACATTAGTAGCCTACTGATCCTTAAAGTTGCACTTAGTGAGTGGTTGAAGAAGTATCCAGATATTTACTTTAATGAAAGTAACAATACAGTAATGTAAATATACACAAGTGAAAGTCCTGCATGAAAAATCCTACTTAAAGATCCCCCAGACATATTTTAAGACATATAAAATTACTCTTATTGAAACAGTAATGTGTACAAATATGTTTTCAGATTTTTGCTGAAATATTGGATCATTTGAACATTTATTGAAATGAAACTATGTGAGAAGTTTAGAGGGAAAAATCACTATTTGGTGGAGCTGTTAACAACTCATAGACATCTGAAATGTGAGTCTGACTACACACTGCTTTTTAGTTTCATCTTTAACAATGTGATGTATTTTAAAAGCTTGTTATATTATCCATTGTGTCAAATCTTCATCTGAAAAGTAACTAAAGCTGTCAAATAAATGTAGTGGAGTGGAAAGTACAACATTTCCCTCTGAAATGTAATGGAGTGGAAGTATAAAGTAGCATCAAATGGAAATACTTGTATCTCAAAATTACACTTTGCAAAAATAAAGTATAAAGATATAAATAAGTCATGTGTTAGCAGAGCAGCAGATGTAAAAATCTATAAAAATGTAAAAAAAAAAAAAAAAAAAAAAAAACACACATGGAGATTCAGTGTTATAGCCACTATACCCTCCCACCACTCCACGTCTTCCTTTAATATTTGTCTTATAATCAGCTGCCTGCTTGTA
Organism: Scomber japonicus; assembly: GCF_027409825.1. NCBI lineage: Eukaryota > Metazoa > Chordata > Actinopteri > Scombriformes > Scombridae > Scomber > Scomber japonicus. Next base: position 26,730,150 of record NC_070596.1, read on the forward strand.
TAATCAAACAATAATGTGATTGCTCAACCTCTCTGTGCCCTGAAAAGTTCAACATGAGTCTAAAACAATTACTGTAATTAAGATAATTACATAATGTTAAATACAGACAGCACTGGCAGTTTACTCCCTCCATAGCACACTGTCTTAAAATATGAAACAATTAACATTAACTAGTGTTATCTTTGTGTATTTTTGTACATTTGTGTTTATAAATTCATTGTATTCATTTGATAGCAGCACATATTTGACAATTGATGTCACAGCAAAATAGTTTTAATTCAAATATGCAAGTTCAATTGGGTTCAAAGTGATGAAACTGAGAGAAAATGACAGCTAAATTTACACGTAATTTAGATTTTTCTCAACATTTCCACACTGTCATCCCTTTACTTTTACTTCCTGGTAAACATTGTGTCTTTAAAAGTTACTTCATCAAATAGTTAACTGAACTTTTATGAGTTTTTCACCATTATACTGCTATGCGCCTCCCACTGACACTGTCTGGTTTGCACATCTGCCCAACATATCCCACATATGGTAAAAGTCCTATTCTAACACTCTGAATAGGAACAGGAATAGACTAAATTAGGGAGGCAAAATGTTAAATAATCACTAAATAAATTCAGCTCAGAAAGATAAGGAAATCATATTAGTGCTCATATAATCATACTGATCAGTGTCCTTAAAGGAGAATATGACGAGTTGTTGGCTCACACTACAGTAAAAGGTCAGTGTCTCTTTGTACCTCACTTATGTTTAGTGTTAATGCTTCACACACATTTGGGTTCTCGGTTTATTTACTTTTTAAATAGCTAAAAACATTGGAGGAGGTTGTTGGACACCAGTAATAGGACGTTGACTCTTCAGCATCCAAAAATGTACACATAACTGTTTTAACCTTCGTGTCGTCAAATTGACCCCGTCTGTTTTGACTGTTCCTTCTTTCCTTCCTTCTTTCCTCTTTCTTTAATTTTTCCTTCGTTCTTCCCCTCCTTCTATACTTCTTTCCTCACTTCCTTCCATCCTTCCTTGCTTCTTTCCTTCCTTCCTTCCTTCCTTCCTCCCTCCCTCCTTACTCCTTTCCTTCCTTCCTTCCATCCTTCCTTGCTTCTTTCCTTCCTTCCTTCCTTCCTTCCTCCCTCCCTCCTTACTCCTTTCCTTCCTTCCTTACTCCTTTTCTTCCTTCCTCCCTTCCTTCCTTCCTTCCTTCATCCCTCCCTCCTTTCCTTCCTCCCTCCCTCACGCCTTTCCTTCCTCCCTCCCTCCCTCCTTACTCCTTTCCCTCCTTCCTTTCTTCTTTCCTTCCTTCCTTCCTTCCTTCCTTTTCTCCTTTCCTTCCTTCCTTCCTTCCTTCCTTCCCTTCCTTGACCTGAGGACAACAGGAGGGTTAATATCTAAATTGTCACCAAACCCAAAAAAAATAAACACTTTTTTTTCAATCTTACTTTTTGGGTTTTTAAGTACTTAAGCGGACAATTTCTTATCAGCTCAGTTTGACATACATCTTGTTCACTGTGATATATTTAAAGGTAACACAGATATATTCTCAAAGCCATCATATTTAACTATTCTTTGCATTACCTCGCCTTTCAATTTCACTGAGCATTAAACTCTTTATACAGACAAATATTTTCTAAGACGTTAAGGTTTTACACGCCTCAGAATATGGGTTAATCCCATTTCTTTATTTACACAGTATATCATTTAAGCTAAACAATTGACATGGCTTATAAAAGCTGTGTTAAAACGACAGCACATTCAATATCATTTGAATCTTTGTGCATCTGATATTGATTTGCGTGATGTATGAGAAAAAAATCAATTTCATAGTATTTCACAAGGCAGCTCGGATCAAAAATATATATTTTTATTACAATCCAGTCTTCAGCCTGCCAATACCATTAAAAGTTTATGCTACTCAACTACTACACACACGCCATGGTATCAACAGCTTTTTCTGCAACAATATAACACTAATTATATACACTATGTTAAAACTTAAAGGTCTTAATTGCTCATCACATCTGATCATAACAAAATCTATAATTGATGCACAGAGCAGCTGGCAAGTCAGAGGTGGAGGGAATGAATACAGTTTCTGCTCAATGGCAGAATGAGGAAATTTACACCTTTTCTCCATAAAAAAAAAAAAAAAAAGATAAGGAGTGAAATAGTGTTAAACATGTCTCCTCGTTCTGTTTTGTCATATGATGCTCAGTATTCTTAGCAGTGATTGACTGTGTGGTATTAATGCTTTTACAAAAGTTGTATCCTGTCATAGTCAGAGTGAAGGATAAAAGTGAAGTTTTGTTGTACAGTTTGAGTGATGCAAAAATAATAGTTAAAGAGCATAGAAACCTGCAAATGGCAAACATATACAACAACATAGGTGATGTAAAAAGCAAATAAGACCATAAAATGTGTTGTTTTTGTGTCATTACAAGCAGCATGGTACTACTTTTTCCCTTATGTGACTCAAGCCTCAACACAAAATCCCCAAAAAGTCAAAATTCTCAGCAAATAATCACAAGTTTACTCAAACATGACAACAATAATTAGTTTTTTTTGTGAACGCTTCATTATCCCTCCGCCGGAACTTGTGATTTTTCATTTGGACTTGACATTATTAAGACCTGGCAAACACAGACACACTCATTAAATGTCACATCTGCTGTGTAATATTTGACAATAGAAAACCCAAATTCATTTCTAAAATAACAACTCTCGTCTTTATTGAACGGGTCAGGGTTTCTCAACACCAGGTAAACAGAAAAGTTAAACTTCATCAAGGTACACAAACATCAAACTAATCATATCATATCATAGCTGCTGGCCACTGATCAGATCAATGTGCATATTTTTAGAAACATAAAAGAGCAGGACTCTCCTTTTTCTAATGTCAAATCATGGTAATGAGTCGCTATTAATTTATATTATAGCAAGACTAAATAGGTTAACACATGAGGGTAGAAAGATTAGATTAGATTAGATTTGAGATTTGCCATGCATTAATGCAAGTAATTATTTCCAAAAGAAATTGCTATACAGCCAAAGATATGAGCATGTCCAATATATATTTTTCACATCTACAGTAGACATGAATAAAAAAAAATGGCACACTATCTTCCCTCCCTCTCTCCCTATGTGTGTGTGTGTGTGTGTGTGTGCACGTGGTAGTCTGCAGGCCTGGAGCAGCAGCAGTAGCAGCAGCAGCAGCAGATAAATCCTATATCGGACAAAGTTCATGTGATTGCATGTGAGTGGTGGGGAAAACCCTGAGCTCTTTCCCTGCAGCTTCATGGCCGTTGATTATTGGTATTTTCCGAGTTTTCCAAACTAATAAGTGGCACTATCAAGCATTTGGAAGCGCCGTGAGACTACAGACGGGCTGCTAGACTTAATTGATATTGAGCGAGGCACTGGTAGGCGAGGACGGGGCCGCTGCTGGGTAATTTGCAGTTTAATCAGCGTTTGTAATGAGAGCCGCTGATTAGCGCGGGGTGGAAATAAAAGAGAGTTACAAGGAACGTCTGTCAGAGTCCGGTGATAATTCACGACTAATTGTAATGATTAGAGCAAACTGGATGACTTTGGAGTTTTCTAATGCGTTACCTTGCCTGTGTGTGTGTGTGTGAGGGTGTGTGTCCCTGTGTGCACTTGTCTTTGTGTATGTGTGTGTGTGTGTGTGTGTGTGTCCCTGTGAGCATGCACGAGTTTCAGTGTGTGTGTTTGCCAGTTAGTTATATAGCCTACCCCCCCCCCCCCCCCATCAAAAAAAAAGTCAGATATCAATTCACTTTGGCAATTTTCTCCATCAAGAAATATCGTAAAGCATGCATCTAAGCATGTGTGTCCATAGCGTGCAGGAGAGAGAACAAGGCTGAATCACAGAGATTTGATTATCAAACAAAACAGCTAATTTATAACTGGGGAAGGAGGGATGGATGGATGGAGGGAAGGAAAGAGGGGAGGTGGTGGTGGTGTGTGTGTGTGTGTGTGTGTGTGTGTATGTGTGTGTGGGGGGGGGTATAGTTGATGGACTCTGCAGTATAGTGAGGGCTAGATGATGTATTCCTCGAGACGTGCCTCGGCTACTGCTGGAATAGCAAATGTGAAATTAGTGAGAAATGTGTGTATGAACGCCGTCGGTCAATTAGCGAGAGGCGAGAGGAAGAGGAGGGAGGAGGAGGAGGAGGAGGAGGAGAGAAAATCAGCTGGTACTCTCGGGCGTGCAGATTTGCCTGGAGAGCGCGTGCACGTACACACACACACACACACACACATACATACACACACATACACACAGCTTTTTTGTCTTTCTTGTCTCTGCAGCTTTATGTGATTTCCTCTGAATTGTCATAAAGTTGAGGAAATAATGTATCTGATTGTGATGACGACAGAAACATTTTAAAGGGGCAGTTCAACCAAATCCCCACCTAAAAATATATATATATACCTCCAATGGTATCAACCCATCTCTAAAATGTGTGTCTCTTATCCCAATAAAAGTGAAGTGACTGAAAAAGCATATTTAACCCTTACATATTGTCCATATTCTAACCTAGTTTATAATTAATGCCCCAAATATATATATTGTGTTCATATTTTCTTTAGATTTGACAATATTATAGTGACAATACATTCACAATCACACAATATCATGATGTTATAATTGTTTCTGTTAATTAATGTAAAGAGTATTATTGAATATTAGGCTTCACGATAACCTTTAACATCCTCTTTGTGCACAAATATATCAATTTTTGGACAATCTATAGGCCACTATATGGAAAGTCATAACATTTCAGGCTTAAAGAATGTAATTTATGTGTTTTTTAATTGCTTTCCAAATAGGTCAGATTTGACCCAAACACTATATAAGGGTTAAGTATTTCAGCAGCAACATTTCTCTACAAAAACAGTGTTGCAAGACCGAGTACAGTTTTAATTAAAGGGGCAATTTATCATTAGAAAGTAGCTGCAGTCACATCTGTTTGTGGACTATCCAGAAAAAAAACTGGATATCATCTTTGGAAAGGCTTAATGCTGATGATTTTATTTTTTTTAAAGTTCAGTCTCTAATGTACCACATTTGGCTTAAAGTATGGCAAAAACACAGACATCACATCAGATTCATCCATTATTTAAATAAATGATAAAAAATAGTTTCACACTGTAGTTGTAAAATTAATAAGTGGTAACAATTAGTCGAATTTCATAGTAAAAGCATTAATAAAGAAAAAGTTAAATGAAAAAGAAAACAATATGACAAGAACTGTCTTGCTGGATTAAGACAATTTAATTAAATGACTTAATTGAAGATATTAAAAAGCGAAGGTGCACCTGACCATGTTAGATCTATATACCTCCACTTTAAAGGAATAGTTCAACATTTTTGGGGAAGTATGTTATTTCACTTTCCTGCCAAGAGTTAGATTTTTTTTAATTTTGTCCAAAAGCAGTTGCCAGGCAACGAGAGGGGGGGGCGTTGGGGGCTCCCAGATGTCACTGTGCCCAGCTCAAGCCCCCAGAAACAGGCACCGGGCTTTGAAGCCAATTTGACAAAGTGGCCAAACTGTGGAATTACAACTTCTGGGTCCAACAGCAGCCAAAAAAGCATTTTCCCGCATACAATCATGAGCGGCTGTATAAGGGTGCATACTTTTTTTTAAAATTTGGAGCCTCACAACCCCCTACAAAGTGACTCATTTCACTATCAGAATTTGATGCATTCAGTTTATAACATTTTGGAAAGTATAGAAAAGCTGCACAATTGAATTATTTTATCCTCTTTCAAATTAGCTGGAGGGCTAAACCCGGAAATCAGCCAAATCAGCCGCTGGAAGTCTACGGGTGCTTTGGGCCCGTAGATCGGGACGCAGCTTTTTTGGCTTCATGTGCCACTGAGCAACTTTCACAGAGTAGTGAACGGAGACCCGACTCCAACGCTGTATCCAGATCTCTTTATGCATCAATCCCAGCTCAGAAACAGTCTGGCTCACGACTCTCCATAAAAAAAAAGCTAATTGTAATTTTTACACTTCAGTTTTTGTGGGTTAAACAAACAATAATTTAAGTAAGAAGTGTTGCTATGAGGATTTTATTTTTACTGTTTCCAGTCTTTGGTTAGCTTTATATGACTGGTATTGAGTCGTCTGTTAGCTGTCATTACAAACTCATGTTAACCCTCCTGTTGTGTTCGAGTCAAGTAAGGAAGGGAGGAAAGGAGGGAGGAAGGAGGGAAGGAAAGCAGGAAGGAAGGGAGTAAAGGAAAGAAGGCAGGGAGGAAGGAAGGAGAGAGAGGAAGGAACAACAGAAGGAAGAAAGGGGATGGAGGAAGGAAGGAAGGGAGGAAAGGAAAGAAGGAAGGGAGGAAGGAAGGACGGAGGAAAGAAGTAAGTAAGGAAGGAAGGTAGGAGGGAGGGAGGAAAGAAGGAAAGAAGAAAGGGAGGAAAGAGAGAAGAAGAAAGAGAGGAAGGTAGGGGGGAGGAAGGACAGAAGGAAGGAAGAAAGAGGGATGGAGTAAGGAAAGAAGGAAGTGAGGAAAGAGAGAAGAAGGAAAGAAAGAGAGAAGGAGAGAGGAAGCACAGATGGAAGGAAGGAAGGAAGGAAGGAAGGAACAGTCAAAACAGACGGGTCAATTTGACCCAGGAGGACGAGGGTTAATATGCAGCTTTTTCAAACACGCATAAACAACTGGGATGTTTTATAGTTGATGGATGGAGGAAGCTGTAAATACATATGGAGCGTTTGCCTTTTAAATATTTAATTCAGTGTAAACATCATATAGCATCAGTGAAGAGCTGGAATAAGCTGATACACAACATGCATATATCTATCTATCAATCAATCAATCAATCAATCAATCAATCATTATTTATATTCATTCATTATAATCATTTATTTATGATTTTCTGTTTTTTATATATTGTTAAGATGTCAGATATTAAGATAAGATAAGATATTCCTTTATTAATCCCACAATGGCAAAATTTACAATATCACAGCAGCAAACGTGGTCAAATCTCCGAAATTTGAGGTTAATATATGTAAAAATGTTCCTTTAAAATCAAAAGCCGGGACTCCTACATGCTTTAAATGATCTGTTTGCAAAGTTACCTCTACTTCCTGCCCTGTTTCGTATAATAGCCTTTGTTGCTAAGGTGGTTGCTAAGGTTTTTCATGTGTTCCTTCCCATTATTCATTCGCATATTTCAGGTCAGATTCAGACTCAAACATGCACAAATTTATGTATTTGAGAAATTTAGAGCAGATTGGCCTTAAAGAGACAGGAGCTAAAACGGCTTGTTTCAGACAGAGGCTGAACTGAGGGGCTGCATAAAGAACCAATATAAGATAAATACAAGAGTTTTTCATACTGTAAATAGAGCAAAGATATTCTAATAGAGCTCCAGAGTAAAAATATAGACCTGAAAATGAAATGAAAATGCTTTTACCAATGCTTTTATTATCTAGATTTTCAGTTGTTTTTTTTATTTATTTCTTTTAGGTGATGGATGATTTTTAAATGGTGAAATGTTATATTACTTTAAAGCACTTAAAGCACTAGATACGCTCAATTTTTTGCCTATAATTGTGAACTGAGTGGTGGTGACAACACCTGTGATTATTTTTTTCTTTATTTTTAATGAAATGAGTTCCTCTCTTTATTGCCAGGAGGTCTTTTACTGCCCCCCCCCCCCTCCCTCTTCCTCTCAGGCTCCAGGCCCCCCCCCCTTTGGTATCTACCACCCTCTGACAAAACCCCTATTAAAATGCATATTGGGCCCTCCCTGGGCACCGCATCAGCAGCACGGATGACCTGTTTGGTATCAGGTGTGATGTGCCACTATAAGTGACCTTCTCCATCTGATCCTCTGGTCTGCTACACAGGGAGACGGAGCCGGACAGGGCCGGCGGGAGCCCACGATCGATTCTCCAGCGAAGAGGTTATCTATACGTGGTATTTTAATGTCACGGAGTCAGGCCAAATTGATAGTGATAAATATTTGCCGGAAGATTAGGTGAGGGGAGTGTGTCGAGGGCGCTCCATCTCAGACCTGTAACCCCGGCAGAGCTGTTCCTCTCTGTGTCGGATTAGCCCCATCCATCCAGTGTCAATGGCTGTCTTGTTGAGAAAATCAGTGAGTAAACACGGCTGACAGAGAGAGAGAGAGAGAGAGGAGAGATAGAGAGAGAGAGGAGCGTGTGTGTGTGTGTGTGTGTGTGTGTGTGTGTGTGTGTGTGTGTGTAGCTGGAAGATAGGAGGCTGATTACTCATACAAATAGACTCCAAACTCCTCCTGGTCCCTCCCGAAAAAAGTGTTTTCCCATCCTCTCCTTTCCTCTGCTCTCTCCTCTCTTCTCCTTTTCCTCTCCTATATTTACACCCCCTGCTGTCTCTAAGGAGCCCTCCGCAACCCCCCCTCCAATCCCCCCACCCAACATACACACACCCCTCAACCCCGTCCTGCTGTTCCCACTTTGTCCCCCATCAATCACTGCGGCATTGTGTCCTGGATGTTATATAGAGTGACTTAATATCCCCTCCTTCATCTCTATTCACTCCCAGAATCATTCTCCATGAGGGCGAAGCGCTGCGGCCGCATGCGTGAATGTGTGTTTATGCTGTTAAAAAAAAAAGAGGGTGGGGGTGATGTGGGGGGGGGGGGATTAGTTTTTGGAGGAATAAACACACCCCTCTGTGGTACAGTAGCGTATAACATAATGATTCTCACTGTATATTTAATCTAAATGTCTTAAAATAAAATGTAATAGTACTTTTTTTTTTTCTTTTTTTTTTTACAGATGTGATGAAAAGCTGTGAAAACAAATTAACTCTGCACATCCTCCAGTTGTTAACCCTGACATATTGTTCATATTCTGACCCTGTCACAGTATCCACGCGTAAATTAAGTCTCTATACCATATAGCTCTGAACAACACAAGTCTATTTTCAATCATAAATAGCCCCATCAGTCATTAATAAAAGGCTGATTTGTCTTTAATGAAGCTTTCAGAGAAGAGAAAGTGTATTATTTAGTTTTTATAGGAGTTTTTACAGAGAAACAATACTACTAATCACACTATAATATGGCTCTATGTTACTTACAATAGGGCAAACATAACATCCATCATGATTTCAATGAATGTAAAGAACGTACTTTCTTTCTTTTCTTTTTTTTTATAAATAATGGTCAAATTTAACACAGAAAACCATCTACATATGTAAAAAAAATGTGTATTAGTTGCACAATGTTTTTTAAAGTTAAAATATTTAGCTTGGATAAATTGGAGCTGAATGTTATGTTTGGTATTAAATAGATAAATTAAGATTGATACCACTCTCTCATGTGTGTGTGTTGAATATAAAGGACACAAGCAACCAGTTAGCTTAGCATAAAGAAGAGGAAGCAGCTAGCTTGGCTCAGTCTGAACATACACTTGATTGTTTTTTATATGCATTAAATACACAGGATATAAAATGTTAATTAGTGAGCTTTAAAAGGTGTTGAGAGGTGGATTTTGTTACCTTCAGAAAGTCAGTCTTTGTGCTAGCTAGGCTAAGCTAACTGGCTACTGGCTAAAGCTTCCTATTTAACAGACAACTATGAGAGTCGAGTTGTATTTAAAAACTAAATTTCAGCAATAAAGTGAATTAACATGATTTTTAAAATGTTGAACTATTCCTTTAAGAGCTAAACAAACAATAGAAAGCCATTTGGAAATTTGGCAGGAAATAATAATTATTTTAAAAAGGCTAAATAATTTTGGTTAGTAAGGTAAATAAACTCTATTTGTCACTATTTAGAAAACACAAATAATAGATGATTCAATTTTCTCTGTGATTGTTAACTAATTAACTTTTGCTGCTGCATATAATCTAAAATATAACAACTAGGCAATTAACTTAAATGTTGTCGTGCTTTGTGTTGACTGAGTAGCTCATAGCTTCATTTTTCTGTACTCACAATGAGCTAAAATTCCTCTTGTGGTTAAATTCACTGGAATAGTCTTTGAGGTGCTTTGGTGCTTTTTTTTTTTTTTGCCCTCTGTGTAAAATGAAGACATCACATCTCCAGCACCGTCCCCGTATTTTATGAAGGGTCTCTGACAAATAGGGCCTCCCCGCTACGCTTGGGTGGGCACCTTCATTCCGCACTTGGCTTGTTTACATAGCACCAGGACCATTTCCACGGATTAAACAAATCACTGCCCGAGGGGGACATCCATAATCCGCTAACGGGTCACCAGCGAGACAGTTATAAATGCCTGTGTCTAGCATTAGGGGTAGAATAGATGTCCATGTCCAAAGATGACCTTCCCTGAATGCAGCACCCAGCTCTCCCCTGCAGTTTATTATAGGAAAGAGAGGAGGGGAGGGGGGGAAAAAAAGAAAGAAGATAGAAAGAGGTTTTTTTTTGTCATAATATTGTTACTAAATCTCTCATTTGAGGAAAATAAAATGTGGTATTTCTGAAAATCAGCTTCACCGAGGAGTGAGACGTTGTGATGAGCGCCCATCACCTTTTATCAGCTTTTTATCACTCCCACAAAGACTTTGTGACACCTGCAGTAATAGCTGGAGACACCCCCCCCCCCTCCTCCCTCCCTCTTTACAAATAGAAAGACCAGTTGAAAGAAGATCAGTAAAATATTGTGCGGATCTTGGACCAATTTACCTCATCATTCCACATTACGGCCTTATGAATTGTTCAAATTCGATAACAAGCACTCAATTCGCTTTATTGTGTAAGTTAAATTAGACTTCTGCACACACACAAAAAAAAAGAAAAAAGAGAGAAAAAAAAGAGAGAAAACATAGTTGCAGTGGCTCCTTGAATAAAATGTAATTTGTGTGAGAATTTGTTGTATCTGTCACAAATATTCACAATTAGCGGCGGTAATTATTTGATAGTTTCTGCAATTACGGCTTAAACGGTTAAATTTGGAACTGTGTGGAACCCTAATTGGCCTAAATGCGATATTTTGCATATTTGCATAATGAGGAAATTGGTAGAAAATTGTGTTCATTCATTTGTGAAAAATCCTATGAATTTTATGAATTTGAAAGGTCTGTTCCTGCAGTCTGTGACTTTGCCGGCTGCTCCCTGAGGGGCCCCCCTCGGTGGAAAGTGGGGCACAGGCACAGGGGCCAAATGGAGAGAGAGATTTTAGAAGAGAGAAAAGAGAGAGCGAGAGAGTAGAAGAGAGAGGAAGGAGATAATGCAAAAAAGGTTTTATTATACAATTTATGTTTGCAGTCTGGCTCCAGTGAGAATTTAAGTTAAGTTGATTTTGTCGTAGTAACAGAAATGCTGATCCACGTTTCTGTGACTGAGAGGTTAGTGAGGAATGTTCATACAGCGTTCCCAGATGTGAAACAACATACTGCAGATAATTTAGTGGTTTTATTATATAAAGGTTGAGGCACATAATAATCTGTAGGATGAAATGCCTGAGGAGCTCACACTAACAAACCACTAACTTCTTCTAAATGTCCTCTTAAAGCAAGTTTTTATCTGATGGCATATGATAGTTAATTTAGCTTATTATGCTTAATTAGCTGCATTTTTTTTAGATGTAAAGCATTTTTTATTAGTATCTTGCGTTTGATTTTATTCCTGTATATCTGTTTTTAATGTTTGCTGTATGTAAAGCACTTTTTTTAAAGATGCTGCACATGCCGATACATATTACATACCTCAGAGCATCCTTCTTATTTGTAATCTGCATTAAGTACAGATGCTTTCATTAGGAGTTTAGCGTCCTTTTTGGAGCTGAATTTAAATTTCGGACTATTTTCGATACTTCTCATGAAAAGAACCTATAAATAAGTCTGCTGTGTCATCCTCCTCTGTACCGTAGAGCTGCATTTTTTGTCCAAAACACGATTACAAACACATCAGTGAGCCACACCGCTGCACTGGCTGACACATTCCTTTATTATAACACACACACACACACACACACACACACACACACACACACACACACACACACACACACACACACACACACACACACACACACACACACACACAATAGTGCACTCCTCCTTTAATAATGTTTTGCAAAGAACTTTTAATTTGAAGGAGCTAAACTGAGTCCCATAAGAAGTGAGAAAGTAGTGAGAGACAGACTAACACATTCCTGGTTTTGGCCTTTTTTTAAATGGGATTTGTGGACAGTAATAAAAATATAGAATAACCAGTTTAATCCTTAAATTTAGATTATATTCAGTCTGAGAGGAAGAGTCACAAACCAAGAGGTGAAAATGAGAAAATGGACTCATATTTGTCAGAAAATGTGCAAATCATGATTAGTTTTTAATATTATAGCCAACAAGTCCTTAACTGGCTGTGGTTACATATGACTATACAACATTATATCATTATATTATATTATATTATATTATATTATATTATATTATATTATATTATATTATTTGTAGTTTTTTTGGCATTTGCTATAAAAAAGTAAAATAACAAGCTCATTCAGCAGAAATCATGCATCTATATGGTCCACTGAAGTCATTTCTTTCAGCAAAGTTTATGACTTTAAAAAAAAAAATTATAATACAATATGAAATTCATGCCATGAAATAAATTATATGACCAATTACTTTTACAATTTAAGTCTGTGAGGGTACAGCTATATAACACGTAACCTACTGTGGCTTCTTCCTTATTAAACTCTGCTGCAGCACATATATACTAGTTAATCATCTGCTGTGAAATCTTCATTATTTAATGTTTTACTGTTAATATATATATATATTTTTTTGATGTCTCAACAAACTAAAACACATGGATTCTTTATATAGTGTTAAATAAACCTGTTTTATAGGCTAGAGACACAGATCTGCACAGGAGACTAGATTTCTATTTCTTTAAAAGATATTTTTGGTTGTTGTGTGGAAGCATTGTGATAAGTATCAGGTCAGCTTTAAAACAAGTCACAAACAGCTGTATTTCAGGTTTCGGTTACAGTGAGACTGTTTAGCAGCACTTACAGGAAGTCAAAGGTCAGACGTCATATTAGCAGCTATTTTAACATTTTCTCCTCTTCTATCAAAACACCTACGCAACAAAAAAAAAATCTGGAAGTTTAAAGTTGAAGTCGGAAGTTAAATTCAGAAGTTGACTTTTGAAAAAGACTTTAAATTACTTTAAATTATTGTCAAGATTGTCAACAACATTATTTGCGCTCCCATTGTCCACAGATGTGTTGTTTACAGCACTCGAGGCTTGTCATGTTTCATACAATGTAGTCTACAGTGCTGTATGAATAGAGAGGGAATAGTAAAGGATAGTTCAGTTTATAACATAAAATCCATGCATGCAAAGTTCTTCCTTCAACATCAGGTGTCATTGTTTTAGTTTGCAGGTGTATTTGGGTAATAGTGTTTAAAATCTCTATTATACCCCTTTTCCACCGAGCTGGAGCCAGTGCTGGTTCGGAGCTAATGCTAGAGCAAGTGCTCAGTTGGTGCTAATCCAAGCACCTCTTACGAACCTGTTGCTTTTCCACCGGCAAAGAGCATAGACTGTAAAAAGAAGGCAAGGCTCCACCCGGTTACGTCACTGTATAACGTAGCCAGCGCTCGTCTTTAATGCACTTCCATGATTCACCAGTGAGAGGCAGCAACATGGCGCAAGGCATCTAGCCTGCCGGAAACGAAGAAGACGAAGAAGAAGAAGAAGAAGAAGACGACAGCTCTGGCAAAAAAAATATAAAAATAGTACTTTTAATCAACAAATGTTTAACTCTCTGTAAATGCCACGCTAGTCTGCTAATAACCGTTAGCCCTGCTAGCCGGCTAATGAACGTTAGCCCCGCCCCCAGTCCGTTGATGTAATCGGTTCTTGCTTTAGACCAGCAAAGGGTGCTTGCTCTGGCTCCTGTTCTGAGGCTCCGGGCTGGAGCTTTGGCGATGGAAAAGCAAAGAACCGGTGCTTACTCATTTACCAACATTGTGCAGGATAACTGTAGCTCTCAAATGTTGCTGTTTTAATTCTTAACTTTAGTATTTTGTCCAAGTTAGAGATGAAGTCAGGTGGTGAAACTCCTGATCAAAGCTTCTAACCACAGCACATAAACACACACACTTTCCTCCACAGATATAACACAAAAATACTTAATTAATTAAAACACAATATTGAAACCTGTGATGATGAGGCTATTATTCTGTAAAACATATTTAAAATAGCTTTACTGTTTTAATGTATAGGGATCCTGTAGCATGAGCTAGCTGCATCATGAAGGAAAAAACAAACAGAAATAAGTATTGGATCAGACTCAGTGAGCAGAGATGTGAAATTAAAAGACTAATTGGGATGATTTGACTTTCCAACAAGAATTATAAGTAGCTTCATACACAGGCTCCGACCCCTGACTTCTGGGACCTTGAGGTTTGATTATCATTAATCTTCACTCTGTTTTCATTCTTACTTTTGTATTCTGTATGTTTGGTTTTGTTTGGTTTACCACTGTGGATCAACTGTGTCATGTGTTAAATGCTGTATAAATAAAGTTGAGGTGAGTTTGAGTAATTAATCTGAGTTTACAGGTGAAGATTTTAGCTAACAGTTTCTACTATCATGCTATATTTCCAAGTGCTGAAGCTCCTCCATGTTTTAAATATGCAGATAGCTTCATGTGATTGATTCGTCAGTCTGAGAACAAGCAGTGAGTTTAATGTGTGCATTTGAAATGAGCCACTTAGTTAAGATAAAAGTTCAGATTTGATGTTAAACATGAGCAATATGTTCAGATGATAAATCCCTTACTGTTATCTGCTGTTTAGCCTCTCTGTTGATATGACAGATTTAAAAAAAAAAAGAAGAAGAAGAAGAAAAAAAGAAAAAGATGAGCCCCTAAAACCTCAGATTCCATTATTTTCATCTTAATGAGAATCTGGTTATTGTTTATGTTTTGTGTTTTGAGGATCATCCACATTAATTACAATTTGACAGATCCAATTAAAACTGTAGGCCCATAATGATGTGACGGGGTTGCCACCGGGGGAGCAGCCTCAAAACAAACAGCACTAGTTTAATGTAAAGGTTGAGGGTCTGGATCACAGAGCACTGAAGAGGTACGAGCGCTTGCGTGTGAGCGTGCGTGTATGTGAGCGTGCACGTGAGCGAGCGAGCTGAACGTGCACGCGGGCCTATTTTCCCATATAGCCTCTCTTCTCTTCCCCAGAACCTCATAAAGCTCATAGACAATAATGATCCCAGCCATAGACTGTAATGATCCTGCCATTTCATGGGGTATTACACTATAATGATGATAGTCCTCGTCATTTGCATCCCATCCAGCCTTTAGCTGCTGAGCTGCACCTCCATCTTACCTGGCACGGGTAATTTATAGAGCAAAGGCGTGAATAAGCCGCTCTGGAATAATACAACCCACACTTAGAGTCAAGCGCAGAGATTTATTACAGGAGTGTAAACCCAAAAGGCAAATAGAAATCGGGCTTGCTCATGTGTGTGTGTGAGTGTGTGTGTGTATAAGTGTGTGTGTGTGTGTGTTTGCAGTCGGTGTTGAAAAGCAAAGCAGCAGAAATGAAGACATCCATGAAAACCTGCCGCCAATGACAGCACATAAAGGATGATGGGGAGGCGGGTGTGAGACCTGGGTGGGAATGTGGGTGTGGTTGAGATATTTGGAGCATCATAAAAATGTTTGACTGCACACACACACACACACAAAAAAGAGGGAAGAGGTGTGCCTGTGTGTGTGTGTGTGTGTGTGTGTGTGTGTGTGTGTGGAGAAAAAAAGAAAAGAAGCTACTCCACCATAAATACGTCCTTTGCCCGAGAAATTTTTCACCACTATTCTTTACAAACAGAGAGACGCGTGCAAACACAAAGACGACACACACTCAAACACACACAATCACTGGAAGGAGGAGGAAAAAAAACAACAACCCTGTGCGTATTTTACTCTGAGAGTTAATGGGAATAAAATACCTTGGTGGATGAGTGCAGATGTGTTTGATACAAATAGTCATTTTCCTATTTGCTGCCTCATTGAGCATGATGAATGATGGGAGTCAGGGAGGCGGCGTGATGAATGGCAGCACCTTGGCTCCATTGCATGCCCTATTGATTCTCCTTCTTTATTACTCCTACAACCCAGCTGGCTGCTCCTGCCCTCCCTACACTCTCTCCTCTCAACTGAGGAGGGGGTGGGGGGGTGGGAGGGGAGGAGGAGGAACGTGGAGGGTCTTCTTCCTACTGTAAAGCCCCGCCTCTTACAGGAAGACTCTCTCTGTGTGTGTGTGTGTGTGTGTGTGTGTGTGTGTGTGTGATAGTGTGTAAACATGGAAGTGAGGAAACCTAATGTGTGTGTGTGTTCGTGGGCTGCAGGGAGTTCATGGATAGAGGAAAAATGAGTTTTCTGATTAGCGGGTTAGAGGCCAACAGTCTCTAATAGGGACGTGTCTGGGTGCTGCTTAGTTAGAGGGAGCTCTCAGATGACAATGGAGGTGGCGGGGGGGGGGGGGTAGAAACAACACGAGAGAGAAATCAAACCGAGCTTTTAAAGTGTGAATCGAGGGAAAGACTAAGAGACGCAAAAAGACGTCTTTCTGAAACTTGTTTGGATCCTGGTTCTTTCTAGAGTCAACAGCAACACTTAAATTAACACACTAAAATTGTATTTTGTCCTCATGATATCACCTTTAATATTACATACAACATAAGAAGCTCTGAGAAAGTAAGCAGTGCTTCTCTGAGCTTTACACTGACTTCCTGTTTGTCAAAATAATACATTTTAACATTTTAAATCTTTAACCTTTTTTGTTTACCGCTGCTGTTTTTATCAATACGCAATACACACACACAGGAACTGATATGCACTTATATTTTATACTTTACATATTTTTATATATTTATGAATTGTAATAATGTTTTTTAATGAACTTGTGTAATTTATGTCTACTGTGTATCTGTTTTTGTTGAGCCAAAGACAATTTTACACCATGGTTGACGATAAAGTTATATTCTATTTGAGACTATTTATTCATATCTGTCACTGCACTGTGATTTTTATTTACTAACACTTTAAGTCCCCAAACTTTACATTTATAATCACTATATAAAACATTAACACATGTACCATACTGTAGTTATGAGCAGATATAGTGTTTATTAATGTCGAGTATTTACCAACAATTATAACTTCCTCTATAAAGACATATTTTATATATAGTTTATATTATATTATAACTGTGTTTATATTATATTCATTATCTTTGACATGATGTGTTTATGGGATTCCATGAGATGAGTTATAGTTGTTGACAGTAAACCATCTATTAAGTATTTATATATTGATTATGAACGCTAACTAGTGGGACTTCAAGTTTTAACTCTTTTTCTCCTGTTTTATAATCCCGGGGACATTGCATACATGTATATAATCTCAGGAACCTCTGCATATTGCACATTTAAATACTGCAGAATTATTTACATATATTGTTTAATTCATATAGTATTTTATTTTATTTTTTATCACTTTGACTCTTAACATGCTGCTTTTTTTTCTCCACTATACTGCTGAGCCAATTTTGAATTTCTCCCAAGGGCGATCAATAAAGATGCATCTTATCTTATCTTCATGATGAGCATAGGAACAGTGGTTTATCCTGAGTCAATCCCACTTTAAAGGTGCAGTGTGTAGAATTTAAGAGTTGGTGGAAATGGAGAATTATGCTCGTAAGTATGTTTTAATTAGAGCATAATCACCTGAAAATAAGACTTGTTGAGTTTTCATTACCTTAGAATGAGCTCTTTATATCTACATGGGGAGTTGGTCTTCTTCCACTGAGGCTGCTACGTCATCATGTTTCTACAGTAGCTCAGAACGGACAAACCAGAACTGGTCCGAGACAGGATCTTTTGCATTTTTCACTACTTTACAGGCCACCGTAGATTCTCCGTCATACTTGGATGTTCAATTTGTTGTACACACTGAACCTCTAACTGTCATGCTGCAGTAAACACTCCCTGAAGCAACAAATACTGAAACAATTACTCACAAATGCTCTATTTTCCTCCTGTTTGCATAATGCTTGTTAAAAAACTACAGAGCCAAACTGTTTCAGGAAGCTAAGGAGATGAAACTACATATTTGTGATCTGTTTTACACCTTCAGTACCAACTCTAACTTCTAATTTGTTGGCAGTAAGAAAAATAAAGCCTTAAAATAAATACATGGAATTATTTATATGTTAGAAATGTTAACCTACAATTATTATTTCATTAGTGGGTGTTTAATGATCCCGTTCTGTTCCAACACACTTCACCTGTGCATCATGTAATATAGAGTCGGCTTTGAGGTGTTTTAAGTGAGATGTAAAACAGATGTTTCATACACAAAGAAATTTGACAGTGCTGACAGTGACAGTGACAGTACTGTGTTTCCCGTCAGAGCTTTTAGAAGATCAGAAAACACATCTTCCCAGGCACTGTAACCTCAGTCCCATCGGCTCTGTCAAAACAAAAGGCCTGTTCATCCATCCGTCCTCTCATCTGAGTCCACATCTGAGAGACGGGGGCCTCGGCCTGGACTAGACGCTCTGTCGGCAGTCCCCCCCCCTGCCCCCTCAAGAGTGTTGAACGTCCCCCCGTGAGGCTTTTCGACACACAAGTCTGTTGTCACCGGTCTGTCTGTATGACGGGTGCAGGTTTTGATCGCTGGTCTGGCTCCAACTTACCGTGACGTCACCGGAGGACACGGAGGAGGATTAAATAAAGGTCATGTCAGGAAAAAAAAGACGTGGAACTAGTTGGGAGACATGGTCGTTCCAGTCCAAGCTCCCATTTTCCAGACTCTTTCATATCCTACAGAAGTCAAGCGTGAACACAGGGGTGTCAAGTTTTGGTCAGTTTTCTTAAGTAGTGGCTGCGGAGCGTGTCAGAAATACTACGGTGTTCAGCAGAAAGGACGTTTATGTATGCATCGTGTACATGATCTGTTCAACCTGGGTCAGTAGACTCAAATCCAAGTCCCCTTGATTTAAAAAACAATACTCATTGAAAATAATGGGCAATCTCAGCTGCTGATGAATTAAATTTCTACTCATTTCCTATATGGGCTAGGTAGAGATAAAAATGATCCCAACCAATAATATACATACACATATTACCCTCTGAGGCACACACACACACACACACACATTCACAACCATCTTCCTCTCAGCATGGCCTGCGTGAAGCTTCCCCAGACTAAATTACAAATGTTTCAGTGGATTGGAGTTGCAGGACATAATGAAGCAGTGCGGCACGCTGAGAGGTAATTACCCAGCAGCACTCCTGCCGTTCTGCAGCCCTGCGAGGTGAGAGAGAAGATGAATAGCCAAAGTACAAAACCACTGACCCCTCAAAAGTTTCATTTACCATCTCCCTCCCTCCTCCTCTCCTTCTCCTCCTTCTATCTCCCTCCCCCTGGTTTTTGGGGGAGCTTGGAAGAGGTAATCATCTAGGGACAGTTTTGGTAGGTTGATGAATGGTGTGTGTGGCTTTAGTGTTCGTACACACACGCACACCTATTCATCTGCTCTGGTCTAAACCCAGCCGAGCAGGGCTAGAGATGTGGAGCATGCTGAGCCTTATTGAGTCACCAGGGCTAGTTGAGCAGAGAGACAGGCCAAGGGAGTAGGAGGAGGAGGCAGAGGAGGCAGAGGAGGAGGATGGGGGGTTCACAGGAGGGATGGAGCAATGGAAAAAAAGAGGACAGACCGCCTGGCTGGGAGACGTGGAGCCGATCAATTTTCTCCTCCAGCCTATCAGTCATGTCCTCTCACTCTGTCCGTTTCTGCTGATGACACACTTTCTCTGCCCATCGGCCCATTTCCAGGCCAAGAGCGCTAAAAGAAAGTCTGGAGGGGTGTGTGTGTGTGTGTGTATTTGTCTTGAACGTGCATGTTTGTGTGTGTGTGTGTGTGTCAGTCAGAGTCAGAGCGCACACCTGGGGGTTGTCCGAAGGGAGCAGCAGCAGAATGTGTATGTGAGACTGTCAAAGTTTCCCCTCTCTCCCAGGAGTGCAGCTACGAGGACTGGAGGAGCAGGGGAAAGGGGGGGAAAGCAGAGCGGAGGCCCCTCAGGTGAGGCCGGCCGACTCTGCCTCCTCTCCCAGGCGTGCCAGCGAAGGTGGCAGGATCCAAGCCTTGTCAATGCATAATGCATTAGAGGCCTCCTTCTACTGACAGCCCCCTCTGCCGCCTTCCACTCCTGCAGCCTGCCCGCTAATCAAAAACGACACATCCGAATGTCCAGACATACACACATGCGCACGCTCGCACACCCAAAACAGACAGACACACACACACACGGGCAGAAATTTACTAATCAAAAAGTGTATTTCCTAGAGGCTGACTCCCAAGAGAAATCCAGCTGGAAGAAATTGGAATAATTTATTAGCTTACAAGTTTTCGTTGACAGTTAGCCCGAGGCTATTTATCTCAGTAATAGAGAACGTCTCCAATGTGGCAAAATTGACCAAATCAAACAGCTTTGATCAGAAAATGAATCTGGCAAGGCTGTCTGTCTCTGGGTGTCCCATGAGGCGAGCGAGGGGAAACAAACAAAAACTGAGAGACAGAGAATAAGACTGAAAGAGAGAGAAAGAGAGAGATTATTTAACAAGTGACCACGAGGAGGAGGAGGAGGAGGAGGGAGGGAGAGTGAGGGATAGGCTCACGTCACAAGTGAAATCTCTCACTATAAATTATTATTAATCCAACAAAATAAGAAAAAAAAATGGAGGATATCGCCTGGATAAATAATGTGACAACGGCAGAACATAAAAGCAATTTGTAGAGTTTACAGTCTCTCTTCATTGAGTTTGAGATGGCAGAAATTGTCCTGTTTTTTTATATTAAAGCAACAGAATGGCTAATTCACTTTGTCAGCTATGAAAATAGCCAAAAAAAAGAGAAAGAAACAGAGACAATGGTCCACCACTGTACACCTCTGATGCCTTTTAGATGTATATGGAAATTTCTCAATTCAGTTAGCGTACGACAATCGTGTCCACTGTAACGCAATTGCCATCCGCAAGTCTCTAAACTCCTGAAGGGATTTGCAGACACTTCCAAAGCCAAATCTATTTCCACTCCTCCGTTGCGTACACACAGTCTATATCTCTGTCACTCCGGCTGCGTCTCAGTCAGTGACAAAGACACTGAGACGAGCTGTAAAACATGCTTTTGACATGATCCCCAGGCATGCCTCTCACAGTGAGGGACACATTCATTTGTCGGTTAGACTGACAGACAGTTCAAAGGGTCGTCAGGCTGACACCGAAAGGGAACAGTAAACACACCACAACCATCTCAATTAGCGAGCGGGGGCCTTTGATTCTCAGCCGTCACGCCGAGATCCTGGAGATAGGTCTCATTATGTTAAATGCATGTCAATCACAAACGCCTCAGGGCA
The DNA here is from genome assembly GCF_027409825.1 of Scomber japonicus. Classification (NCBI taxonomy): domain Eukaryota; kingdom Metazoa; phylum Chordata; class Actinopteri; order Scombriformes; family Scombridae; genus Scomber; species Scomber japonicus. Next base: position 26,751,602 of record NC_070596.1, read on the forward strand.
ACAAAGTGAAGGAGGCGATGGATGGTGGTGGTGATGGTGGTGGTGGTGGTGGTGGTGGTATTAGTGGTGTTGGTGGTGTTGAGAGTGACTTGTGCTCTAATGTGTGTGAGTTTAAAAAGCAAGATGAATTACATATTTAGAGAGTTTGAAAAGATCAAATAAGTTTCAGTCAAGCAGAAAAAAAGAAAAAACTCGACTCGGGGAGTTTGTGCTTTGACCTCGCGGCTGAATGGAAAACTTTGTAAGAATAACAACAAATTCTTTCCATAAGTGGAGCGCCGCATGGTAAAGAAACAATAATTGGATCACAGTGGGAAATTTCTCTATAGACTGGCATTAGCATTGACCCCCATCCTCCCCCTCCCTCCCTCTCCCCTCCCACTCCTTCTCCTCCCCCCCTACCTCCACCTGTTCTGCTCCGCACCTCCTCCCTCTCCTCGTCCTCTCCAATCTATCCGCCTAATGAATTTTTACCTGGCACAGACTGTTTTAAACTCCATTTGGACTTGTGCCTACAATTACCTCCTCAGAGTCTCCAAAGTAACTGCGCTCAGCCTAATTAGTATGCATTATCAATTAACAAACTTAATAGCTGGCAGATTGATTGGATCCTCTGTAGAAGGGTGGAGGGATGGGGGGGGGGGCAGAGCTGAAGCGAAACACAAAATGAAAAATCATCTCCCTCCGCACTTCTCATTTCTCTTGCACACACATTCATGTATGTACGTGCTTGTTAGAAGTAGTTACATAATACTGTAAAAACCCGGACATGTAATATGTTGGGAGGTTTTTTTTTCTTATTTATCGTCAAGAAAAATGCATAAAATGTGGAAGTTTATGAAATATTTACATAAAATCTGAGCAATACTTACATACTGCTGTATCAGTGATAAGTAATACAGTAGTGGAGTAAATATTAAGATCATTTACTGACAGTAGAAATCTCCATAAATTAAAATTATTATTAACAAAATGCTGCATTAAAGTACTTGGTATGCAGTAGAATGGCTCCTATCAGTCTTATATTTTATAATACTTTATAATTATTTATATGTGTTACTGTATAAGTGGTAACAAAGTATATTTATTCAAGTATACTTAAGTACAAATTTGAGATAGTTTACTTGAGTATTTACATTTTATGCTATTTTATACTGTAGTTCTAGACTTTCAAAATAAAGCATATTATGTATTTTATATGTTATATTTATAATGAATTTAAATTACTTTATAGAAATGAAAAGAGGTGTTAATAGTTGTTATAGACACTCGATATCTATATATATACTACTATATTTTGTATTATTATTACTTTTACTTTTGATCCATCAAGTACATTTTGTAACTCATACTTTATAATTTACTTGGTTTTGTCTGCAGCACTTTAACTTGTAATGGAGTATTTTACAGATGGATATTTTTACTTATAACGTATTATCTTTACCTATCTATATCTATATCTGTCTATAATAAGCTAATTTTAACTATTTTACACTTTTTAATTGTCACATTTTATTAAAGTGTATCAAAGTATCAAGTATATATGACTGTTAGGTAATTGTAATACAGTAATATTTTACTCTGAAATCCAGCGTTTGAGTATAAAGCAACATAAAATGAAAATGATACTTGAGTAAATACATTTAGTTTACTTTCCACCACTGTAAAATATTCACATGATTTCACTCATAACTCATATAAATATAATAAAATACACACTATATGTACATGTGCCTATAGTAGTGGAAGAAGAAGCAATACTAATGTAAATAAGTAATATAAATAATGTAAAAATACTCCAATATAAGTAAAAAATCTGCCTTAAAAATGTCACTTAAGTAAAAATGCTTACGTAGCAAAATGTACTATTTACTGTTATACTGTATTATTACTACTGATGCATTAATGTGTAAGTAGTATTTTAATATTTGATATGATTTGGGGTGATTTCATCTATAACAGTGCATGTATTTGTGTGTAAAGTGAACAGTAATTATATGTAATAGAGCAAAAAGTCAAATATTTACATCTGAACTGTGAAAAAGAAGTTTAAAGTTGCAAAAATTGTAAATATTCAAGTATAACAAAATGAATGCAGTACTTTAGTCATAGTAGTTAAACTCTACTGCAGCATAAAACACTCATCTATCAACAGTTTTATCACATACGTCCCTTTCACACCATAAACACGAAGCCCCTGCTCTGTAAATATGAGATGAGACAGTAAAGAACACTGACAGTAATTCAGTATTAGGAGCTTCATGAAGAAGAAAGGCTGATGATGAAAAGCCGCTGCTGTGGTTGAAAAATGAAAAAAAAACACACAGTCTGCTTCCCCGGGAGGCGTAAGTGGCAGCCATGGGAGGCATGTTAGGCAAAAGAAACCAATTTGTCAGGGAGATGAGAGTGATAGTTAAAGCAAGCATTCATTTTCTGGACATTGACGCCGCCATTAAATTGTGCTGTCTGACATAAAAGTCGCTGAATGGATAGGAATGTCTACATTTTTCACTCTTTTCTTAATTAACGCCACCTGTTTCCAGCTTCTAATCATTTCAGGAGGAGGTAAAACAAATCACCTGCTGTGTTTTCTGGTGTTTTGCTGCAAAGCCTTGAGAGCTCAGTGTAGATCCAACAAGACTACTAAACCAAAAAGTCTTCATTTAATCTGATTATTTGGATGTCATGCGGTGATATTATCCTGTTTGTCAGTGTTACACTCTTTAACTTTACGGCCCTTTTAAGTGCAGCTACTTCCAGTCCAGACTATTTAAGTGTAGCATATGTTATGAGGGAAAATAATCCAGCTTAATATCGCTCTTTATCCAAGGCACTAATGCTTGAATAACATTCATAAACGCATTACCAAAACATGTTTGACAGAGTCGTTTTAGATGCAAATTGGCCAATACGTCCTCAGCCGTAGGTGTGGATTCTCCGCATGCGCGCTTGTAAATGAATCTCTGCATTTTCACCTGATTCAAATGGTTTGATTAGAGAAAGTTGCTTATTTACATAAATATCAATAAGAAGATATTATGACAATTACTCGCCCTATTGGCCACAAACTTTATATGCTTGAAAATATACTTTATTTTCATTAGGAGGCATGAAATGCAGTCATTACTGCATTAATTAAGGCCACTATAAACAATTATGTGGGTTAGTTTTTCAGTTATCCTGTAATGGGTCATTGTTGTGATAGATTCAACACCGCACTGAGACTAATTTTTACACAGTGCCACTTAGGACAGTACAAAGGCCGTGAATTCCTACAGCAAGAAAATGAACAAATAGAATAATGTTTGGTCTTTTATGGAGGGGGACGGAGGATGGAGGAGAGGGTTTCTGGTGGAGGTAGAAATGGCCTCTCAGCACATCAGCAGTTGGATGGAAAAAAAAAACAATCCATTACCTGGTGCAAACACCGGTTGTCCAGATAGTTCATAGCGCGGTAATACAGCGGCAGAAATGTGCTGTAAATGCAGGGAAGCAGCGAAATTGAGGAGTCACATACAATGAGTGTCACCTCAGGAGGGGTGGGGACAGTGGCCTTGGGGGTGGGGGATGGGGAGATGGGGAGTGAAGGGAGTGAAGGAGGGGGCTGGGGGGGTGGGGGGGGGGGGCAGATTCAGCAGCACTTGCTAAAAAACACTGCGGCAACTTTGAAAGAAAAACGAGAAACTTATGATTCACTGAGAGTAAAAAAACCCACAATGAAATAAAGTGAGTAAAAAGTTTGATTTGGGGCAGACAGAAGGTGTAAAAACAAGACAAGGTTTACATGTTACCAATTTATCTATAACTTTGTCCATTTATTTCATATTTTTGCTATTTTTTGCTCTATACATACAACATCTACAGTGTTGGTTTCTTCCATTTTTTTTTCCTTATTTGAATCGAGGGTCTCAGTACAGATGTTGCTGTATCACTGGACAGATTGTAAAGCTTGTGATATTGTGCTACATAAATAATAAACTAAGTTGATGTTAAAGCTGCAACATTAGTCGATGAACCGATAAGTCGATAATTTTGATAAATGATTCATCGTTTCAGTCATTTTTTGAAGCAAACATCTGGATTCAGCTTCTTAAATATGAGGATTTTCTGCTTTTTTCTGTCATATATGAGATTAAATTTGAGTATTTGAGTTTTGGACTGTTGGTGAAGCAATTTAAAGACATCAGTTTGTACTCTGGGAAATTTAAAAGGTCATTTGTTTCACAATTGGGTGAATAGGAATGAAGAAAGTAATGCATAAATGAACAAATAATGCAAAATAATGTTGTTGCTCTATTTGACACTGATTGTTTTTTGTTATAGTGCCACAGCTTCTGCATGGCAACATCCTCCCACACTATTATTATATACTGTTATCACCCAAACTTGAAAATATAGCAGCTGCAGCAAAAACATTAAAGCACAAAAAACTGCCTCCAACTCCATCGATGCCAGGTCCCCACAGTGCATATTGTTTATAGACTACAGAAAAAAGGGATGTAAATCACAGCCCAATCAAAGAAGAGCCCACAGGTCCCTGTCCAGTTTAGCTTTTTAGATTGTGTCTAATCGACTGAGAGCACGTTTAAAAAGGCGAATGAATGACTTATCACTGTTGCTGATTCGATTGGTAGAGCTAAATGAACATTTGAGGGGTTTTAAAATGGGGCTGCATGGAGGAGCCTTTGCTGTTTGTGCCTCCAAAAAAAAAAGAAGTAAATATTGGACATGATGAAAAGAAGAAGAAGGAAAAAAAAGAGAAGCAACTGTGAACAACTGTATGAAATATCAAGGAATGTGTCAAGATCCAGACAGAGAGAGAGAGAGAGAGAGAGAGAGAGAGAGAGAGCAATGCAAGGGCATGTGCTTCAGTCTTGTGTGTGAGCATGTGGCTCCTTCATCATCAGTTCTCCCCCTTTTTTTTTTTTTTTTTTTTTTTTTTACACTGATGTATATTTCGTTGTCCGGGGGCTTAATTTTGATTTATAGTCCGTCCATAAATTAGAAAAATATGTTTTAGAATTCCATCCCGCGGAAAAAGCGGCCCGTGATGTCAGGGGATTGGGTGATATTTAAGATGTCAGAAATACATATTGGATTAGTGCGCTTTGTTCCCCCGCAACAGCAGGTGTTTAATCATAGCTGATGGCTGGAGCGAAATGCGTTAGGACAGGCCAGGCCCAAAAAACTGGAGCTGCGTTCCCATTGCGATAAATCATACGAGCCTAGTGTTGTTACATTCACACTCAGCTGCCCTCCCTCTCCCTCTCCTCCTCCTCTTCTTCCTCTTCCTCCTTTCCTCCTCCTTTCCACTTTCTCTTTCTCTCTTTCTCACACATGCACACGCAAACTCGCAGGTACTCTGCATCCCTGCTCCTCACAACCTTTTTACACCTGCGGGGTTAAATCAATTGATCAGCAGTGTAATTGAAGCAATAGTCCATTATCTGAGCCTGAGGCGTTGACAGTAAAACAATTACGCGCTGATATTAATTTAGAGCTAATCCTGCGTCCTAATCTGGATTTACGCAGCACTCAGTTTTAAATACTATCTTTTTAAAAATATATTATTATTATTATTATTATTATTATTGTGGCAGCAGCAGCACAGGTGAGGTCTGCTGTCATTTCCTCTTATTAGCACGGATGAGCAGTCGAGGACAAACTACTACAGGCCCTTTTTTTTAAACTGATATGAATGTAAATTACATAAATGAATGCAATCCATCATGGCACACTAGCAGGAAACGTATTAATTCGTCATTTTCTGGAGGTAAAATTGATTTTTTTTGTTTATTCTAGTGGCACTTGATGTCATTTTTTGCCCCCTTTTTTTTATTCTTTAAATGCATTGATCATGATCACAGTCTTTATAGTGATTACTGCGCACCGGCACCGGATGACACCGTGTTTTTAATCCGGGATCAGATGAAATGGATGAGAGGAGGGAGTCCAGGGAAAAAAGGCTTACAATGGGGAGGGAGGGGGAGAAGAGAGGGGAGACGTTTAGGAGAGCAAACATTTTCAAGGTCACCCGGTGAACTGGAACCAGGGAGGGGAGATGCATGGAGAAAATAGTGCGTTTTGACACCAGCGCGCCGTTTGATTAAAAGGCAAAGTAATGGGTTTAAACACACGCACCGAAAATGCCGCCAGACTCTGTTGGCTTCTTTCCCCTCCCGCAAATTAACGGAGCAGTGATGGAAATAAGGTTGTAATGTTTTCTAATGGAAAAGAAAGCCCATATAAGCCTATTCTTTTTTTCTGGTCTTCTTGTTTTCTGACATACACAAAATAAATTGCCAAAACTAATAACCATGGCGCATGAGATTTTCTTTTTTCTTGTTCCTCCTCCTCCTTCAGTGTGGGAATTGTATAGGGCGTTTATTTTCCTACATTTGTTACCAATGAACATTAATGGTCAAAATGATGAGACATCAATCTTGTAGCTTAATCTAACATTAACAGTTGTGTGACCAGTGGGATAAAAAAAAAGCTGGTGTGGATTTTTAAAAGAGAGAGAGAATGAGAAGGAGAAGGAGAAGGAAAAAATGTCAAGCTTGCACTTCGAGGCGGAGTTGTGTATTACAGGGAGCCTTAAACGCCTCATGGTGGGACCGTGGTGTATACCTGCAGAGTGAATGAACCTGCAGAGCAGAACAAAGAGGATTGCAAAACACACTGACAGATGATTTAATGCTGGCTGCGTGGGGAAAACAACCTCAAGCATATTAGCTTTCAGAGAAAAGTGCTAATCATGCATGCTCGCCTGTGGGAATACCGCCAGCAAATCAAACCTGAATGTTCAATACAGTCTAAATATAGGGAGTATTGAACATGGAGATTCAATAATCAAAGAACCTGGAAAGAGAGCAGAAATCCACCTGAGGGGCCCAAGAGAGAGAGAGAGAGAGAGAGAGAGAGAGAGAGACTACTGGATGTCTCTGCGTCTCTGTGTCTGTGTGTCTGCTGGTGCTGCTGCTGTGTTTATCCTGGATCCACCTCTTCAATGTGTCTCTTAATTCCTCTCTAATTCCGCGTGTCAGGGCCGTGTATCCCCGCTGTCCCGCCCAATGGCCCTTTGTCGCCCCGTTTTCAACTCTCCCCAGCATTACTCAGCTCAATGACACACGGCAAATTGCATTTAATAAATTAGCTTAATGGATCCGACGATCGGTTAGCGGGCACAGTGTTTCCTCTGGTTAAGCAAAACATTTATATCCCCACATTCTCTCTCTCTCTCTCTCTCTCTCTCTCTCTCTCTCTCTCTCTCTCTCTCACTCTCTCACTCTCTCTCTCTCTCACACACACGCACACACATACTCGTGCGTAATGGGGCCCCAGAGTCACGCGCAATAATTTGCTGATCCTGAAATCATCCTGATTCATTCATGACTTCATGACTCAAACTGTCAGTAAACTGTTTGGTTTCCTTCAACATCTGTACAGAGGTGGAAGGAGTACTCAGATCCTTTACTTAAGTAAAAGTACTGCAGTATTATGAGTGATGTAGTATGCAGTATTACAGTAAAAGTACTGCAGTATTATGAGTGATGTAGTATGCAGTATTACAGTAAAAGTAGTGATATATTATTATATATGACATCATTAGATTATTAATAGTGAAGTGTTAGAGCAGCATGTTACTGTTGTAGCTGCTGGAGGTGGAGCTAGTTTACACTACTTTATAAAGTTAGCTAGTTTATACTACTTTATATACAGCTAGCTAGTTTATACTACTTTATATACAGTTAGGTAGTTTATACTACTTTGTATACAGTTAGCTAGTTTACACTACTTTATATACAGTTAGCTAGTTTATACTACTTTATATAGGCTACAGTTAGCTAGTTTATACTACTTTATATACAGTTAGCTAGTTTACACTACTTTATATACAGTTAGCTAGTTTATACTACTTTATATACAGTTAGCTAGTTTACACTACTTTATATACAGTTAGCTAGTTTATACTACTTTATATAGGCTACAGTTAGCTAGTTTACACTACTTTATATACAGTTAGCTAGTTTATACTACTTTATATACAGTTAGCTAGTTTACACTACTTTATATACAGTTAGCTAGTTTACACTACTTTATATACAGTTAGCTAGTTTACACTACTTTATATACAGTTAGCTAGTTTACACTACTTTATATACAGTTAGCTAGTTTATACTACTTTATATAGAGTTAGCTAGTTTATACTACTTTATATACAGTTAGCTAGTTTACACTACTTTATATACAGTTAGCTAGTTTACACTACTTTATATACAGTTAGCTAGTTTACACTACTTTATATACAGTTAGCTAGTTTATACTACTTTATATACAGTTAGCTAGTTTATACTACTTTATATACAGTTTAGCCCAGTGGTTCCCAACCTAGGGGTGGGGCCCCTCCAAAGCAGATAAGTGTGAGGGCTGGTGAGATGATTAATTGGAGAGGAAAGAAGAAAAAACAACGTTCTGATACACAAATGTGTTTTCAGTTTTTGGACTTTTTCTCTAATCTTTGATTTTTGCTGAAATATTGGATCATTTGAACATTTATTGAAATGAAAGCATGTGAGAAGTTTAGAGGGAAAAATCACTATTTGGTGGAGCTGTTAACAACTCATAGACATCTGAAATGTGAGCCTGACTACACACTGCTTTTTGGTTTCATCTTTAACAATGTGTTGTATTTTAAAGCTTGTTATATTATCCATTGTGTCAAATCTTCATCTTGAAAAGTAACTAAAGCTGTTAAATAAATGTTGTGGAGTAGAAAGTACAATATTTCCCTCTGAGATGTAGAAAGTAGCATCACATGGAAATACTACAGTAAAGTACAAGTACCCTTTAAAATTAAGTACTTGAGTAAATATATTTTCCTCTGCTGCCTCTGTGTCATTTAAACTCATCCGTAAAGGTGATTCCAAAACATCACCACCACTATCATCATCACCATCATCATCCTCCTCCTCCTCCTCTCCTGAACAGGGCTTATTGGCACTTGAGGCAGCAGCCACGCTGACTGCACGCGGTTAAATGTCATGACATCCCCTCTCTCCCCCCCTCCTTCCCCCGCCACAACAATCCTTTATGGCCTCTGCATGTTTGGTTGCGCAAAACAATCTCATCGGACATTATTGATGTTACAGATGTTATAGTAATCAAATTATCGGCCTGTGAAGGGCCCCTCTGTCACCGCGCCGTGTGATGAATTATAGGAAAGGTCACAGCCTGCCGGTGCTTTATGGAGGGTTTGTACGGTAACGCTCAGGTGAGCACCTCCAGGGCCGTTGCCTCTCTCTCTCTCACACACTCACACTCACACACACTCACACACACTCACACACACACACACACACGCATACGTTAACGTCTCGGGGGAGGAGGGGGCTGGAGGTGTGGGTCACCTTTTTCATAACACAACTTTACCTTTTGCATTTACAGGTAATGGGAGCTTAACTTCCCATGAGCCTTCAGTGCTCTGCGGTGAAAGTGAGAAAAGAGGCACTTTGTGGTGCGTTTAAAGGAGGAGAGTCTGGTGATTTTCTGCAATTTATGTCTTTAAATGCCATAAAAAAAGACCAAAACCAACAATGAATTTATCTACTTACAAGTATTAAAGTCTGATATGTCTTATTTCTTTGTGCCATAGATTTTCCACACACCGTCCTGCTGCCAAAAATACTCAATAAATCCTGTCTTAGTAATGTTTGCTCAATAAAATTACAGTTAACTGCTGTTTTAGGAAATTACTAGTTCATTTTTTAACAGTTTTTAACATCAAACAGACATATTTTTTGTCTTTTTTAATGGGGTTTGTTGGCATTATGAGGAATATAGAATAACTTTACTTTATCCTTTTAAAGTCTGATATATCTTATCTCTTTGTGCCGTAGATATATATATATAGTCCAATAACTATTAAAAACACACAAACACACACTGTCCTGCTGTCAAAAATACTCAATAAACCCTGTCTTAGTAAAAAATGACAGTTAACTGCTGTTTTAGGAAATTACTAGATCATTTTTAACAGTTTTTAGGATTTACACCAAACAGACTAACATATTTTAGTCTTTTTTTTAAATGGGGTTTGTTGGCATTATGAGGAATATAGAATAACTTTACTTTATCCTGTTAAATAGTGAGAAGAAAAACTTGTTTCTGACTCACTACAAGCTCTATCTTCTCTGCATGATGTTTTTTTTTAAATATATATATTTTTTTTTTCCCACTTTATATTTTTTAATTAGGTTCTATCGGCTACTATATTTCTCCTTCTGTTTGTATGAGGCTATTTGCATACACTCGTCTTTATTCTTATTACTATGTCAATCTGATTTCGCATGGATATTTCTGCTTATTGTATGTGAATGTATGTTTTTTTTTTATATGCAGGATTAATGCTGAAACGAGAAGTCGATTCAGAGAAGGTTTTAGTTTAAGTCATTAATTAAACACACTTTTTCTCAACTGAGCTTCTTAAATGTGAAGATTTGCTTCTTTTCTTTGATTTGTGTCTCTGAAAATTAAATATATTTGGGTTTGTGACTGTTGGTCGGACAAAAAAAAGGAATTTGAAGATGTCAGCTGGTCTATAGGGGAGCTGTATTGGGCATTAATCACAATAGATAGATAGATAGATAGATAGATAGATAGACAGATAGACAGATAGATAGATAGATAGATAGATAGATAGATAGATAGATATAATGTGCTCTATTTCAAATATTTAGACAGTCCTGTTTCACTAAAACAGGATTAAGATCTTTACAGACATTAGGCCCATGCAGCTAACTAAAGATTACATGTAGGTGCTCGTTGTATTGAGGGGAATGCTCCTTTAAAAGTTTGGACACATTTCCCTGCAGAGATTTATGAAATATATCACAGACTTAAACTTAACCTACTTTATGTTTAATCATAATGTAAATTAAACCATAATAGTTTATCGTCATTGTACAGTTATAAAACAACATTTCTGCTGCTCTGCCTCACTTTTATTCATCTTTTTAAACATGTATTTACTTCTTTCTGTCTTTTTTTCTTTTCTTTTATTCCTGCAACTACATTTAGTGAGTTATTACAACATACAGAAACAGTGTTACGTCATAGGCCCGGCTGTAGTCTACTCTGTTGCTGCTGCTATGGCTGTAAAATGATGGATAAATTGTTTTGAGCGTTGCATGATCCCCAAGAAATGACTCGTTTCACTATCAGAATTTGATCCATTTGGTCTGCTAACATTTAGAAAGTGTAGAAGAGCTGCACGGTTCAATTATTTTATCACAACTGAACCAGAAGTTAACCGGCTCGGCTCAGTATGCACAGGAATGTCGCCATGGACACCAGATTTAAACTCACTGAAATATAAAGAGATTTATATGACTGTAATGAGATTAATCAGGATTGTTTTAACTCATTTAGCAAGAGAGAACAGATTTTTATCTATATTTGCATGATTAAGGTTCACTTACTGGATTTCCTCTGCAGCTTTCAGTCACATCTTCTGGGCCTTCATCAGCAGACCTCAGTTATCATAGAGAGAGTGGGAAAAGAATATTTAATAGATAAATCAATACTTATATTTATTTATATGTCAATCATCAGCTGTTTATAGCTACTGTACAGGAGTTAACGTTAATTATTTCCATTATATGTCAATTATTAGCTTTCTAACACTGTAAAAATAGAGGAGTTATAGTTAACTTCTTAATTAAACCCTTTAAATTTCTTCTATATATGATTTACTGCTACGTCAGTGTGTTATAAACCATGTATTACTATGTTTATTAATGCCAAATAGAGAGTTGAAATAAAGTGATTTGTATTATTTCCATGTGTCAATTATTAGCTACACTGTAAAAATAAAGGAGTTATAGTTAACTTCTTAATTAAACCATTTAAAATGTCTTCTATATATGATTTACTGCTACGTTAGTGTTATAAACCATGTATTACTATGTTTATTAATGCCAAATAGAGAGTTGAAATAAAGTGTTTTGTATTGTTTCCATGTGATTGCACTATATGTGTTTTGTTGTTTTAACTAAAGAGGGTGAAGTGAGTGTGGCTGCTTTTTTGGAGGGAAGATTTTGCTGTCAGTCCAGGCCACATTAATCCAGACGCAATTAGCTGTCAGAGCTTCTGCTGTTCTCAGTTTGATGATAGCCTTGGGCTGAGCACGGCGGAGAGAGAGAGAGAGAGAGAGAGAGAGAGAGAGAGAGAGAGAGAGAGCCCTAATCAGGAGAGTAAACTCCGCTATATTTCAATTTGGGAGGGCGCTCTTCCGCTCCGGGGGGCTGTGGCACCGGTGATAAATAAAACGCCCATTTACTCCCTCCCTGTTCGCCTCCCGTAGACATCCAAAACTACACTCGCCACCATGCAGGGCCCCCAGTAATCATAGCCCGCATTTAGACGGTGAACATAAATCACACAATTGGAAACGCCATGATTAGAGATGCCAAACTCAAACAAATGCAGCGTGTAAACCGTGTCAGCCAATGCGCCCTGATATGAAATCATCCCTCAATGAGAAATGAAACTAAATGGAACAATCGACACTTATATACACAAAATTACTGTTAAAGACACTCAAGTCTTTTATGAAGTTAAAACAAGCATCACTAAACTGTTTATTTGAAGCAGGAGAAGAAGAAGAAGAAAAAAGAAAAAAAACGACCTCTGTAGTTGATCACAGCTGTATAATCTTAACCTAACAGGATTACAACCTCCTTCTCATGTAATCCCTGGGTATTATGACACATCTGTTATTAACAAATGTGACAAAGGTTGCTTCCCGAGTGGGTTAGGCTTTTAAAATCCTTTCAAATGTTAACCAGCATGTTCCTGAAGCCGGTTAAAGTGTTAATTGGTTGATTGAGTCCATTTATCTAATCCCTCAGATTTAAAAAAAAAAAAAAAGAAACACCTCCCCAAAAACCTAGAGAGAGTGGATTTGGGTGAAGTGCTGCACACGATCTCTATTCAAATATTTCCATATGACAACTGCTCACAGTCCACTCCAATTAAAGGCCAGTCACTTTCTATTTAAGCGGCCTCAAAAGATCGCCGCGGTGTGCGTGGCGCAAACAAAAGGATCTTTCCAAAGCATTTAACTCCCCCTAAAAAAAGAAAGTGACCCTCTAGATCCGCCCCCCCTTCAAAGGCCATCTCAGGGGGATTAGATGCTGGATTTGGGGAGGAGAATTGGGGTTGCAACACTGCCTTTCCTCCTGATTTCTTTCTCCTCTCTCTCTCTCCTGTGCGTGTTCAGCACCGTGGAAATGAGATGCGCATTTAAATCCTGAGAGCAGGGTCCCCGCCCGCCCCGCCGGCAGGCCCGGGGGTTAATTAAGCGGGCCTTCAAAAGCCGCGGGAGAGAAAAAAAAGGAGGGGGGGCGGCCAGTTTTGATGCTCTCTACATCTGTGATTTCTACCAAATTCATCCAGTTCCCTCCTGCACGCAAAGGGAGGATTTTTAAATGGTAAATTAGCATTCAGATGAGAGGCCGGTGCGTCATGGCGCTGCGCATATAGCTGAGGCTCAGCTAAAGAGGACAAAGTCACAACATCTTTTAAGGATTGAGGAAGGGAAGGATGGTGATCACTGGGTTTTGACACAGTGTGGATTTATTTGGGACACAACATGAGTCTTACTGAGCTAGAAGTGCTGGAGTCAGTGAACACACCACAGTCAAGTTAATAAACCCATTCAGATTAAAGTGCAAATCAGTGTCAACTCTGCACCGAAGCAGACCTTAAACTAACTATTACTTTCATCATTGATTAATATCTTATCAATCTTTATAAAGGGCTTATATGTTGCAACTTTGGTTTTACTATCAGTTAATAAATCATTTATTAACACCTGATAGATCAGTTATAAGCCATTAATAAGAACATGTGGCTTGTCTGTTAGGGCTGGGCAATATATCGATATATAAATATCTTGATATGAGACTCGATATCGTCTTAGAATTTGGATATCATAATATTGTGATGATACAGCAGATGTCTTTTCCTGGTTTAAAAGGTTTTAAAGGCTGCGTTACAGTAACATGATGTAATTTTCTGAACTTTCTAGACTGTTATAGCCATTTAATACATTTGCCTTCAACTCACTTTGTCATTATATCCAAATTACTGATGATTATTTATCAAACATCTCATTGTGTAGATATTTAGTGAGAGCACCGATAGTCATCCCTACAATATTGATGTGATATTGATATTGAGGTATTTGGTCATATTTGATTTTATCGATATCACCCAGCCCTGTTGTCTGTTGAGATATTTAAAGTTATTAACAAAGAGTGAAAAGTGTTGTCTTCAGCAGTTAGTGAGTCATCTGTAATGAGAAAAGTGATGACGTCATTAATGAAGTGCTGATACAACACTGCAAAGGTTTGTATCAAATATCAGAAAAGCCAAACCAACAGTCCAAATATTCAGTTTTCATTTACATAAACAAGAGAAAAGCAAAAAAAAACGTCATAATTGAGAAACTATAACTTAAGACCCATCAGTTAATCCACTGTTTCACTTTTTGTGTTGACTCAGTGTCAGAGAGGTGAGACTGCAGTGGTGCTGTTGTGTTTGATGACATTATATCAGGAGGTGTGTCTGGAAAATCATCAACACCAGAAACTGTAGCTTCAATCTTGCTGAGTCAGGTGTTAACTGATTGTTTGGTTTATTAGTCTAAATGTCAAAAAATGGTGAAAAAACATAAATACCTCAAAAGCAAAGTGTCTTTAAACCCCGACGGAGCATCTTCAAATGTCTCGTTTTGTCCGACAAAGGTCCAAAACCCAAAAATATTCAGTTTACTGTCACATAAGAAGAAGAAAAGCTGCAAATCTTCACAATCCAGAAGCTGGCACAATCAAATCTTTGGAAATTTCACTTGAACAACGACTGAAACCACATTCATTTTATGTTGAGTAACTAATTAATAAATGAATCCTTGCAGCTTCAGCTTTACAACAACTTGAAGTTTACTATGTTCTAACAAAATGCAGATTTCCAAACTTTGCTTATGATATTCTACATTTGATTTATTGTTCTTATATGTCTTGATAAATGAATAAATGTGTTGCCAGATATTACAGAGATGGAAGCATCAGTATCTGTTATTACTATATAGCCAATCTTACTATTGAGACTACAACTAATGATTATTATCAGTATCAGTGACTGTGTGGATTATTTTCTTGATCAATCGATTAATCACTGGTCCATAAAACATCAGAAAATAGTGGAAATGCTCATTACAGTTCCCATGAGGCCAAGCTAACATCAAATATCTCATTTTGTCCAACCAACCATTAAAAATCCTAATATATTTAGTTTTTAGTTTAGAAGACAAGAAAAAGCTGAACATCCTTACATTTAAGGCTCTGGCCATCAATTTTTTACCATCAATGCTTGAAAAACCTACTTCAAATCAATGAATTGAATAGCTTGACTAATGATTGAAGCTCTAATTATTAATAGATGCACTTTAAAGAGACAGGAAGTCATGCTAACACATCCTAACACATCAGCAGATCCACCTGTGGCGATTCATGCAAATCACCAAGGCGGCAGATTCAATGTTTCCTCTAAATGCAACTAAATTCCTTGAATGAACAATACGCTCATTCAACAACAGAAACAACACACACACACACACACACACACACACACACAGAGAGAGAGCCACTTCTCTGATTTTCCAGTCTCCACTCTCAGGCTTTTATAATCATTGTGTGCTAGCGGACGGAGGAGGACTGATGCAGATGCAAAGTGTTTGCAGGCAGGGGGAGAGAGAGCGAGAGAGAGAGAGAGAGAAGAGAGAGAGAGAGAGAAGAGAGAGAGAGAGAGAGAGAGAGAGAGAGAGAGAGAGAGAGAGAGAGAGAGAGAGCGAGAGAGAGAGAGAGAGAGAGAGAGCGAGAGAGAGAGAGAGAGAGAGAGAGAGAGAGAGAGAGAGAGAGAGAGAGAGAGAGAGAGAGAGAGAGAGGCCTGTGTGCTTTATTGTGCTCTCGCTGCCACATACAGGTCTTCATTAGGGGACGTCTAGAGACTAGGTGAGGGGCTTTTGTGTGTGTGAATCACTGTGGTTTATGTGTCTTTTGCACCACTAATATGCCACTATGTCAGATGGGAGTCTGTTTTTAGTGCGAGCCTTTATGGGGGCAAATTGGTGCCGAATAGGACAGCGGAGCACTTTAACAGCACTCACCTTCTCCTCACCCCTTTTAACTTATTAACTTATATTAACTCATTTTAACCTGTCAACAGGCCCTGCTTGTGTATCACAAATAAATCACAGTAGTGGGTTTATGAGTGTGTGTGTGTGTGTGTGTGTGTGTGTGTGTGTGTGTTGCCGGGTGCTGAAATGTGTTTACCTCTGTGTGAATCCGCACACTCAAGCTTTTTACCTCCAGCGTCACTATTAATGAAGACAATCTCCATTTTGACTGTGTGATCACTTTTTAATGCACTTGAGTGGTTTTTAAAGTGCAATCAAATGCTAATTAAAGGCTGCTGGTGGTTTTCTTACTGGCTGACCGTAAATGCTCTTTCCCTACCCGTGTTTCTTTTTTTCTTGGTCTTTTGTGGCATGCTTTCACTATAGGAGGCTGTCAGGAGAAACATAAGCATGAGTTGATTGTTAAATGCACCTGCAAGACGACCATCAGTGAACTGTGTCTTTCAAGAGGGCACAAAAATGGAAAGGTAAACAATGTAATGAAAGCACGGCCTTTCAGAGGATCTGCAGTGATTAGATTTTCCTGGTTGTCTGAGTGACAGCGGAGACAAGACCTGTGCCTTTTTCTTTTTTTTTTTCAAGAATTTCATATTTAAAAGGGGCTATATTATACTTTTCGTGATTTTCTTTTATATATATGCTGTTATGATGTCGGATATCTATTTTAGATGTGGTTAAAGTTCCAAAACTTGAGGTTAATGTATATAAAAATGCTACCTGCGAGTCAAAAGTCGAGGCGTTAACCTGCTGTGAATGCAACATTTGTTTCTACCTTACTGACAAGCTAACGTTGTCCATGCTGCAGCTTTGTTTACTAAAGTTAATGCTAACGTTTTTCTTTGTGTTGTTATCAGGCGAGGAGTTCTGGTCCTCTGAAATGAGGCCAACCAGGAAGTAACTTAGAACTGCCTTCTATCAAAAGGCCACCAGGGGGCGACCGTCTCTATACAAGTCAATGGAGAATTCACCAACATCTCACTTGATTTCTAACCTCAGTAAACGTTTTCAAAATGTGTTTATGGACTCAATCGCTAGTTTAAAGCCTTCTTCAATGCAGTATGATGTTCATTTGGGACATTTTGGCCTCCCTGATTTTATATGTGATGATAAAGCAGGGTATGCATTAGGGCGTGGCTACGTCCTGATTGACAGGTTGATTGCACAATGTCCTCGAGATCTAGCCCTTGCAACCATAGCAACCTCCCCGCTCCACCCATGGCCCCGCCTCATGCCCATATAAGTAGAATCCGTGTTTTTATTTTTCCCAGCATGCACCTGAAATTTTCAAGATGGCGCTGCCTAGATTCGAAGCTATTGGCTTTTTTTTTAACTTTATATCATACAAAGATATTCCAGTGGAGCCACAGATTAAAAATATAGACCAGTAAATGTGTATAATATGTCCCCATTAACAACAAGGTGCCTCGTTTAGAGTTACAGAAAAACCTAATTACAGTTTTAATATTCATTCCTGTGCAAACACAACATTCATAACACTCTGGTATCAGTGAGGAAATATCTCCTGAGTGCTTTTTTATGCTTGAACTTACAAAGTCTTGAAGCATGAAATATAACCGGCGTGTTCCAGTAACCTGACAGAAACCTCTCCTTCCTCGTCTCCTCTGGACTGTAGATTGATAAATGTGGGACACCAAAAAGGAAAGTGAAAAATCAAATCAGTAAAGCTGAATGTGTCTGTCCCTCTAATGAGCTGCTGATTGAACATTTCAGTGGGGAAACATGTAGTCATTAGTCTCTATGCTCCAAAGAAGCATTTAAAAGAAACTTCAGTAGAGGAAAAAAAAAAAAAAAATCTAATTACAATACAGGAGACACAGGAATAGCTGTGAAGCATCAATTTAAGCATAATCACCACAATTACTGTTCCCACGGGTCTGCTGGAGTTACACAGTGATTGTTTTTGGGGGAGAAATTGTATTTGTGTGGATATAACACCTTTTCCTCGGATGTCATGCGTCTTCTCATCATCTAGCAGGTCTCGGTTCTTTTACTGTGAGGTGTGTTCGGCACGTCAAGGGAACATAATTTTGTGTTACCGGAGATTAACTGTGTTAGCGACTTGTGAAATGATCAGTTACAGAATCGGGAATCTATTCATTCAAGTTTGGGGAAGAAATCAAGAGTGTGCATGCGTAATGATGGATTAAACAATTTAAAGAGTCACTTTAAGTATTTTGGTCTGGATATCCTCATTAAAACCCCGCTATCATTTATAATGAGTGAAATTACTGATTCTGTTTGTCTGCACAGGGATTCATATCTTTAAAAACTGTGCAATGTTGTTTCTGTACAGCCTTTAAAAAGCAACATTAAAGGACTAGTTCACAATTTTTCAAGTGTTTTCCTCGCTGTAATCATTCCTCCTGTTCATTACTGGCTATTAAAAGATACCTTCAAATGTGCTTTCAATGTTAGTGATGGGCCCAAAAATGTGTGTTCATGTTGCTTTTGGACAGCTGAAGCTTCATATTAGCTTCAGATTAATGTTTAAATACATTGTTACTCAGTAGGAGGACTGTGGGTTTGTCCTCCATCATGAAGGGATCGTCTAATAGTCAGTATGAACAGGAGGAATGATTACAGCAAGAAAAAACAGGCTTTAATGTTCATTTAGGAACCTAATTATTGTTTTAACCCTTGTGTCGTCCTGCCGGGTCAAATTGACCCCATCTCTCTTTTGACTGTTCCTTCTTTCCTTCCTTCTTCCCTCTTTCTTTAATTTTGCCTTCCTTCTTCCCCTCCACCCTTCTTTTCTTTGCTCCCTCCTCCTTCCATCCTTCCTCCTTCCCTCCCTCCTTACTCCTTTCTTTCCTTCCTGCCTTCCTTCCTTCCTTCCTTCTCTCCTAAATTCCTTCCTCTTTTCATCCTTACTATTTTCCTTCCTTCCTTCCTTCCTCTTTTCATCCTTCCTCCTTTCCTCCCTCCTAACTCCTTACCTTCCTTCCTCCTGTCCTTCCTTGACCTGACGACAACAGGAGGGTTAATGTTCATTTAGGAACCTAATTATTGTTTTAAGACAGATTTGAAAAGCTGTGAACTAATCCTTTAATTCAGTACTACTTATATTTACAGTTATAGACTCACACTCAGTTTTTCAGTGCCATAAAAGTAGTTCCACATAATGCAGTATAAAGATTTTACCACAACATAAAAACTTCCAAAAAATGACAAAAGCACTTTGACGGTGAACTGATGTGACAGCACAAACATGGCATCTCGGCATGGCATCGGGTATATTATTGCTTTCAGTTCAACTGTGCAATATATTTGTTTTTCACTTTAAAATCAGTGCAATAACAATATTAAACTCAGGGTTAGAGTTACATTTTTTTTTACTATATTAATTTACTATTGTTTTTATTGCTGGTGTATTTACCTATTTATTCTTTTTATTGATGCTTTTTCTATTTTTTGCTGCAATATTGTAAATTTCCCCACAGTGGGATTAATAAAGGAATATCTTAATCTTAGATTCAAACAACTTTCTAACCAAAGAAATAGTCCCTAATATATCTACGTCAGGGGTGTCAAACATGCGGCCCGTGGGCCAGATCCGGCCCGCCGAGGTGTCAAATCCGGCCCACTTTCCTTATTCCTCCTCCTCCTTCCTTCCTTTCTGTCTTCTTTTCCTTCCTTCCTTCCTTCCTTCTTTCATGTCTTCTTTTCCTCCCTTCCTTCCTGTCTTATTTTTTTTCCTTCCTTCCTTCCTTCCTTCCTTCCTTCCTTCCTTCCTTCCTTCCTTCCATCTTTTTAATGATCCGGCCCACGTGAGATTAAATTGGGCATTATGTGGCCCTTGAATGAAAATGAGTTTGACTCCCATGATCTACGTAATCAGACATCACAAGGGTGTAAGTGAAAAAATAACTTTGTGACTTACCTCCTAAAAAGGTATGGTTTTCACTTTTCCCCAGTGAATGTTTGTCTGGTGGCTCATTCAACAAGTTAAGGTGCAGGATAAGATGTGTGTTCATGTTAAAAAAAAAAAAAAAAAAAAGTTAGATCATTAAGGAGACGTTAGCTGGAAAGCTAATGTAGCGTGTTGTTCAGAGTCTGTGTATCAGGATGCAATCAGGCTCAGTGCGACCGTCTGCTCTGCCGATGATAGAAAGACGTTATCACTTCATGAAGATTTTATTTGTAGTATTGAAATAAGGATTCCAGATATGTAAGTGGATGACAGAACAGTATTTAATAGTTTAAATAATGTTAATCTAGATATTATGTAAAATCCTCTCTTTTGGTTTCTATTTTTTTCCCATAAGTAGAAGACAGAACAAGTGAGTTACAGAGTGGATGTGTCTCTGTTCATATTTTGGACATTTCACAGTATCCCCTCATAATTAGTCTCTATACATAAATCCTTAATGAAGCTTTCAGAGAGCAGAGAACATGTATTAATCACACTATATAATGTTCCAATATTACATAAAACAGGAGAGTATCCAGTAAATTATACTGATTGTGAATAAACAGTAGTTTTGTATATTCTGGATCACATGAGGAGAAGTCATCACATTTCTGGCTAAAGGAAAACGTTTTTAAGATGAACTTTTTATTACATTGTTGTTTCCTGCGCCTGGATCTGATCTCCTTTTGATTGTGTATTGCAGGGGTGTCAAACATGCGGCCCGTGGGCCAGAACCGGCCCGCCGAGAGGTCCAGTCCGGCCCAGTTTCCTTCTTCCTTTTTCCTTCCTTCCTTCCGTCTGTCCTTCCTACCTTTCTTCCTCCCTGTCTTCTTTTCCTTCCTTCCTTCCTTCCATCTGCCTTTCTTTTCTGTCCTTCCTTCCTTCCTCCCTGTCTTCTTTTCCTTCCTTCCTTCCTTCCATCTGCCTTTCTTTTCTGTCCTTCCTTCCTTCCTGTCTTCTTTTCCTTCCTTCCTTCTTTCCTTCCATGTCTTCCCTTCCTTCCTTCCTTCCTGTCTTCTTTTCCGTCCTTCCTTCTTTCCTTCCATCTGTCTTCCCTTCCTTCCTTCCTGTCTTCTTTTCTGTCCTTCCTTCTTTCCTTCCATGTCTTCCCTTCCTTCCTTCCTTCCTGTCTTCTTTTCCGTCCTTCCTTCTTTCCTTCCATCTGTCTTCCCTTCCTTCCTTCCTGTCTTCTTTTACTTCCATCTGTCCTTGCTCCCTCCCTTCCTTCCTTCCTTCCTTGCTCCCTTTCTTCCTTCCTTCCATCTTTTCTTCCTGTATTATCTTCCTTCTCCTCCTTCTTTTCCTTCCTTCCGTCCTTCCTTCCTTTTTAATGATCCGGCCCAAATCGGGCTGTATGTGGCTCTTGAATGAAAATGAGTTTGACACTTCTGGTGTATTGTATTCTATTTATTTGCTGTCTCTTCTACTTGTATTCTTTTTTATATTCATTTCACTCACTAGGGACTACGGATGCAAATTAGCAGTTTTGCTATAATCCGGCATATTTACAGAGATGTTTTAATATCGATGTTCATCAATATGCACTGTCCCTATCCAAAAATAAACTATTATTATTATTATGTTTCTTTGTCTCTTAAATGTAAAAATGGGTCAAAATAGACCCTGAACAGTATGAAAGGGTTAAATATTTCTATTATAGGTTTGAGATCCATAACTTAACAGTGTGAAGTGACATTGCTTGTGTGTGTGTGTGTGTGTGTGTGTGTGTGTGTGTGTGTGTGTGTGTTGTATGTGATGTGCCTGCATGTCTGTGGCTCCCTGTCAGATGAAGCAGCGGCTGATCACAGACATGCTGGCTAATGAGAAGTTGCTCTCAGTGGTAAGGTCAGACAGGCGTTTCCTCAGCTGGGATCCTCTGCTTCCCTCCCTCCACCTACCCACCACCTCTCTCCTTCCACTCTTCTCTTCTCTCCCCCTCCCTTCCCCTCCCCCCCCCCCCCCCGAACGTTGCCTTCATCCGTTCTCTCTACTCTCTTCAAACAGAGACCGTGATAAGACCAACTGAACAGGCCCATCATGTCACTGTGCTGCAGCCCAGAGAGGGAATGAAATCAAGCTGTCACTGCACAGCATTGTAGAGCGAGAGGTGAAGGGGAAGAGAGGCAGCCCCCTGTTCTCTCATTCCCTCCCCAGAGCCCATTATAGCAGGTGCCAACACCGGGAGATGGATCACACACACACACACACACACACACACACACACACGTACACGTACCCTTGTGCATCTGTATGAGGACACCGTATGAAAAACCTTCCCTAAAATCTACGTTAATTCCCCCCCCCCAATCCATATTTTCTATCTTCAGGAGCCTCTCTAGAAGTTTTCCCATCAAGATTTGTTACATCGAGCTCAGAAGATACAAACTTCTCGTTAGCGTGATCGTTCGCAGATGTAAAAATAGAAAATCGGAGCCATGCTTCGGCGTCTGGTTAACAACGTTTACATCACCACGGTGATTGAAGTCAAGACGAACGACAGCTGCTATCTGCTTATAATGTATGTGAGTTATTACACATCCGCTCCTCACTAAGTTGTTAAATGAGTCGTTTCAGGAAACTGGAAATCATGGGTGAAAACTTGGAATTTATAAAAAGAAAAGATGAATTACTCTGTTCTGTGAGAGGATTGTTAAGAGCAAATTAATCAGTTCCTTTATCAGTAAATGGATTTCAGGAGTTTTACGGAAGGTGAAAGCTGCCAACTCAACTATCTTGGAATAATGAACAATATATAGCAACAATCAAAGTATCCACAATAAAGATACTGTCTAAATAATTCAATTTGATATCAATAAACTATCAGAACTCTAATAAACATAAAATAGGCGTATTATAAATAATTCATCCTAATATATCACAAGGTTTCAAAACTCATTATGTGATCTAAGATTCTTATAGAAAATTGAATTCTTTATAGAAAACAATAAATGAACCCAAAGATTATAATAAGTATTTTATCTATATTTACACTGAAGCTGATTCGGCACTTTTAACACGTCCTGTTGTCCTCGAGTCAAGGAAGGGAGGAAGAAGGAAGGAAGGAAAGGAGGGAGGAAGGGAGGAAAGGAGGGAGGAAAGGAGGAAGGGAGGGAGGAAGAAGGAAGGAAAGGAGGAAGAGAGGGAGGAAGAAGGAAGGAAAGGAAGGGAGGGAGGGAGGAAGAAGGAAGGAAAGGAGGAAGGGAGGGAGGAAGAAGGAAGGAAAGGAGGGAGGAAGGAAGGAAAAAGGAAGGAAAGGAGGGAGGAAGGAAGGAAGGAAGGAAGGAAGGAAGGGGGGAAGAAGGAAGGAAAGGAGGGAAGGAGGGAACATGGAAGGAGGGAGGGAGGGAGAAAGGAAAAGAAGGAAGGGAGGAAGGAAGGAAAGGACAGAGGAAAGAAGGAAGGGAGGAAGGAAAGGAAGGAAGGAGGGAGGGAGGAAGGGAGGACAGAAGGAAGGAAGGAAAGAGAGAAGGAAGGAAGGAAGGAAGGAAGGAAGGAAGGAAGAAACAGTCAAAAACAGGGCAAAAGAGAGATGCCATTGTTCTTTGTTTGCAAAATGGTAAAATAAGTTGGAGATTATTTATTTCTTTTTCTTTTTCTCATGTTGAGGACAAATCGCCACGACAACATGAATACCTTATATGCCACACACACACACACACACACACACATACAGATGTACATTTGTGTTGTTGATTCAAACATGTCCACCACTAGCTGCTCTTTTCTTGTGTTTATAGTTTCTAATTAATTAAAATCATGAGGGAAGTGAAAGTGGGGGCATGGTGGAGTGTTTTCAGATTCAGCGTGGGAGTGATGTGGGTGGTGGGCTGTCAGCTGATCAACTGTCATCCTCTGCTTTTATCTTTAGGCTTTAAATCTTAAACATCCCCTTCCTCACATGTTGTAATATATATAGACATATTGGCCCGTTATGAATCATTATTTGTGTTTCATAAGTTTAACTGCTGGACATAACAGTGTATCCAGAAGCTCCTTATAGTTGAAAATGATATTATTATATTATTATTATATGATTATAGAAGTCAGATTAGGATTTATTCATCAGATTTTTTAATTAAATCTTTACTGATATTTGTACTATGGCTACCAAATTGTCTTTCTGTGTTTTGATGTGTGCGTTATTCATTTTTTATTTAAATTGGGGGGGATTATCTGGATTTTATTTAGTGAATTTGATGTTTAAAGTTTTGTCTTCCTTAATGTTTCTTTGTCTTTTAACATCTTGGTACTATAATGGAAATAAGCATTTTTACTTTAACGTGATTTTAGTTTTTTTGTATAATCCATAAATATAGGTAAGAACCTATTAGATAACCTATTAGATAAGTAAGGAGATTATTTCACTTAACAATTAATCAGTCGACTATTTCCCCATTTAATCAGTTAGTTTGGTCCTTTAAAATGTGATAAAATGATGAAAAATGACGATTGATGATGTTTCCCAGAGGCCGATATGTCTTGTTTCATCCCAGCCAAAAGCCCACAACTCAAATATATTCAGTTTACTATCTTAGATATTAAAGAAACCACAAAATATTCACTTTTAAGAGGCTTGAATGATAGAATTTGGATATTTTATTTTCTTAAAAAGGACTCAAAATGATTAATCAGTTATAAAAAATAGTTGTTTTTAGGTAATAGACTAATTGTCACAGCTGTAGCATCGACACAATTAGTCAAAGTTGAGTTTCAAGACATCAACAGTCAGCTGTGAGGAGATATAGGGATTGGGGGAGCGTCATTGTGAACTCTAGTGATTGATCATTTATATTCTAGACAAATGAGACTGTTGGTTTCTGAAATGTCCCAAATACTCTCTCTGTATGGTTGAAAATACAAAATGTGAGTGTTGCAGCCTTGAAACTGCTCTGCTGGTGAATAAAGACGTGTGAGATGGTTAAAGTGTGTGTGTGTGTGTGTGTGTGTGTGTGTGTGTGTGTGTGTGTAGGCGACTAACAGCATCTCACCTGCTGATGTCTGCTGGTTCCAGATCTGTGCGTTTTGTGCTTTTCCTGTTTGGGAAGTAACTTGTAAAAAAATGTGCAGATGTGTTTGGAAATGGTCTGTGTGGCTGCTGTATGATGTTGAGAAAAGCGAGATATGTGTGTGTGTGTGTGTGTGTGTGTGTGTGTGTGTCTGGCAGGCCTGACGCAGTGCATGTGTGTGTGTGTGTGTGTGTGTGTAATGGGAACAGCTGGCTGAGGGAATGAGTACAGAGGGAGAGGTGATGGATGCGAGTGGAGCTCCTGTGACAGATGAGCTAACAGGTGTTCACCACGGCCCTCAGAGAGACACTATTTATGAGCCGGAAAAGACAGCCAGACGCAAAGCACACTACGCCGCTGCCACCGCCGCCGCCACCGCCACCGCCACCGACGGCCTGCTCAATGCTAAAACACATCACGTAACATCAGCACAACTGTACTCTACGATGAGCAGCACAGCAGATCTGTGTTTAAGCTGCGGAGGAGCTTTGTTTCATATCTGAAGCTACAGACAAAGGAGGAAGGGAGGAAGGAGGGAGGAAGGAAGAAGGAAGGAAAGGCAGGAGGAAGGAAGGAGGGAAGGCAGGAAGGGAGGGAGGAAGGAAGAAGGAAGGAAAGGCAGGAGGAAGGAAGGAGGGAAGGCAGGTAGGGAGGGAGGAAGGAGCAGTACAGCAGATCTGTGTTTAAGCAACGGAGGAGCTTTGTTTCACATCTGAAGCTACAGACAAAGGAGGAAGGGAAGAAGGAAGGGAGGAAGGAAGGAGGGAAGGCAGGAAGGGAGGGAGGAAGGAAAGGAGGGAAGGCAGAAAGGAGAGGAGGGAGGAAGGAAGGGAGGAAGGAAGGGAGGAAAGGGAAGGGAGGAAGGAGCAGTACAGCAGATCTGTGTTGAAGTGGCGGAGGAGCTTTGTCTCACATCTGAAGCTACAGACAAAGGAGGAAGGGAGGAAGGAGGGAGGAAGGAAAGGCGGGAGGAAGGAAGGAGGGAAGGCAGGAAGGGAGGGAGGGAGGAAGGAAGGAGGGAAGGCAGGAAGGACAGGAGGGAGGAAGGAGGGAAGGCAGGAAGGGAGGGAGGAAGGAGCAGTACAGCAGATCTGTGTTTAAGCTGCGGAGGAGCTTTGTTTCACATCTGAAGCTACAGACAAAGTCCTCGCACACCTACTGAGGAATATTAGTATAAAATACATTTATACAGCTACGATCA
Organism: Scomber japonicus; assembly: GCF_027409825.1. NCBI lineage: Eukaryota > Metazoa > Chordata > Actinopteri > Scombriformes > Scombridae > Scomber > Scomber japonicus. Next base: position 26,778,001 of record NC_070596.1, read on the forward strand.
CTTTACTTGAGTTTATGTTTTCAGTCTGCAGCTAAAAAATAATCCGATTATCACCTTGTGTCTTAATACTTCTTCTGTTGCCACTGTTTCCAAAACTTTTAACCCTCCTGTTGTCCTCTAGTCAAGGAAGGAAGGGAGGGAGGAAGAAAGGAAAGGAGGGAGGAAAGGAGGGAGGGAAGAAAGGGGGGAGGAAAGAAGGAGGGAAGGCAGGAAGGACAGGAGGGAGGAAGGAAGGGAGGAAAGAAGGACGAAGGAAGGAAAGGGGGGAGGAAGGAAGGAGGGAAGGCAGGAAGGGAGGGAGGGAGGAAAGAAGGAAGGACAGTAGGGAGGAAGGAAGGTAGAAAGATGGAAAGGCGTGAGGAAGGAAAGAGGGAAGGAAGGACAGGAGGGAGGAAGGAAGGGAGGAAAGGGAAGGGAGGAAGGAAGGAAAGGAGGGAAGAAGGAAGGGAGGACGGGGGAAAGAAGGAAGGAAGGAAGGAAGAAAGGGGGGAGGAAGGAAGAAGGAAGGAAAGGCGGGAGGAAGGAAAGAGGGAAGGAAGGAAGGACCTTTCCTCCCTTCTTTCCTTCCTTCCTTCCTTCCTCCATCCCCCTTTCTTCCTTCCTTCTGTCCTTCCTCACTTCTTTCCTTCATCTTTCCTTCCTCCATCCCCCTTTCTTTCGTCTGTCGTCCCTTCCCCTCTCTCTCCTTCCTTCCTTTACTCCCTTCTTTCCCTCCTTCCTCCCTTCCTTCCTTGACTCGAACACAACAGGAGGGTTAAATTCAGAGGACAGTAAAACAGCTGATCTCTGTGTTATTTATCTGGTAACTTCATTTAAAGTCATTTCAGCACCATACGCTGTTTAACCCAAAGCTCTGCAGTCACAGCAGGATTAAATATTACATCATCACATTTTCACGGTTTTTACACGAGCTTTGGGTTTTATATTCATATCTATAACACATTTATGAATAATTAAGTTTTTATGCAAGTTAACCACGTTTAACCAACAGGCTGCTTTTCACCTGCTTTATAGGACACGACGCAGTTAGACGCTGGATGATGGGAACATGGGATGAGAGGGGGGGGACGAACATATGGCAGGAGGTGAAGTGACAGATTCATCAAAATCATGAAGTCATGAGTACATGGTATGTGTGTGTCTCTGCCTGCCAATTAACAGAGCTCACTATCAACTATTTTAATATTACCGCAATGAGTTTAAATCACTGCACAGAGATTTTTGATTGAGCGTTATAACAGAAAGACAAAAAAAGAGGAGAAAAAAAAAATTATTTGTTTTTAATAAATTCACTTTTTATTTATTATTCAGCAAAAAGCAACACATAAAAGACCTTGTTGATTTTAGTCTACTGTATATTTTTGGTTTTTCTAAATAACATTATTTTCATGTAGAAGGCACTTTAACACGTGATTTTGGGGGGAAAGAGGGTGGGGGGGGGGGCAGCGTAAAGGTTGGAATGACAATCCAGCTATAAGTCAAACTAGACTTTTTAAAGACTTCTTAAGGCTTCGTATTTAATGGTCGTGTCTATATTGGATGGGGTTTAAATGGTGTGGAGAAATCCTACTTTTTTTTCTTGGCACTGAAGTAACAAAGTAACAAAGTCCCATCAATGCAAACGCTGGCTCACTTGGCACAGGAAGGAAACGCTGATGAAATACAAGTCGAGAAAAAAAAGAGTTTTAAATGTCTTAGAGGAGTGTCTCAGTTTGTATAAACACAGACGAGGGACAGAAAAACTGACCTGCTGAGCTACAGAAGATGCTCTTTCTCCCAAAATGTACGTGCAAATATTAAGTACACTGGTCAAAATCATGAATTGAAATTGATAAAGTCAGCTGGTGGGGGGGGGGGGGGTGTCTTAGTCTAGTGTCTAGTTTTAAGTATGACTTATAAAAAGGGATGAGATGGGATGAATAGAAGTTTCACATTTAAAAAAAAAAAAAAAAAATCTATTATAAAGTCTATGCTGCCTTCTGTGCGTTTTTTTTTTTTTTTTAAAAGGAGATCATCACTTTTTATTCAAAAGACTTTCACTAAGTTATCTCTGTGATTCAGGACAATCCTTCTCCAAAGCGACAGACCATAAAAAGAAGAAACACTAAACGAGTGCTCCTCCATTGTTTCCAGTTCATTCTCCGTGAGCTCAGGAGTTCAAGCTCTTCAGTTTCTCGCTTTTTTTTTTTAGGATAGAAGTACCTGAGTTGTCCTGAACCACAGAAATAACATATATGAATGCTTTAAGTAAGTGCTGCTCCCCCTTTACCTTTACTAAACATCTTGTGGGGTTGAGGAGAGGGGGTGGGAGGGGGGTGGGGGGGGGACTCTATGCCTGCGCGAGGGCTTGTTTGAGGTCTCGGAGCAACATGGACGCCACCACGCTCTTCTCTGTGTTGATGGTCAGCAGGGCGGAGGAGGACTCCTTCAGCTCCAGAGACACCAGGACCAGAGCTCCGCTGCTCACCGTCCGCCCGGCAAACCTGCAGGTGAGTCAGAGCACAGAGGTCAAAGGTCAGCGTCACTAAAACCACCATCACTCACACACACACACTGATCTGTAGGAAAAAACGCGAGGAAAGAAGGAAGGAAGGAAAGGGGGGAGGAAGGAAGAAGGGAAGGAAGGAAGGACAGGAGGGAGGAAGGAAGGGAGGAAGGAAGGAGGAAAGAAGGAAGAAGGAAGGAAAGGGGGGAGGAAGGAAGGAGGGAAGGCAGGAAGGAAAGGAGAGAGGAAGGAAGAAGGAAGGAAAGGAGGTAGGGAGGAAGGAATGGTGGGAGGAAGGAAAGAGGGAAGGAAGGAAGTAAGGAAGGAAGGAAGGAAGGAAGGAAGGAAGGAAGGAAGGAAAAGAAGACAGGATGGGAAGGAAGGAAGGAAGGAAGGAAGGAACGAAAAGAAGACAGGATGGGAAGGAAGGAAGGAAGGAAAGGAAGACAGGATGGGAAGGAAGGAAGGAAGGAAGGACAGACATAAGGAAGGAAAAGAGGAAGAAGGAAACTGGACCGGATTGGACCTCTCGGCGGGCCAGTTCTGGCCCACGGGCCGCATTTTTGACACCCCTGATATAGACTGATAAATGCACTTTTGTGATGTTGGATATGAAACTCCTTACTCTGTCATTCATCTCTGTATCTGAGCTCTTCTCTAAAATTGTCATATTTGTTCTTTTTTTTAGATTGTTTTAATATGTGTGTAAATGTGTGTGTATGTAACTCACGTGTGTCAAATAGTGTTCAAAGTATTTTAAATTGAAAATAAACAGAATTTGAAAAGTCACAACTGAACTCTTGTAAAATGAGACTAAACTGAGTTATGACATATTTGCATATAATTAAAATCAAATATGACTCTGTTATTGTCTCTGTGTATTTTTAATCTCCTCGTCAGTAAAAAGCTGTTTCCATTTCAAGCAAGTGTAAATATTTGGTCAATTTTCTGAAATGTCACTTTCTTCAGTTCAAAATTATTTAATGAATAATTTAATTCAACTTTTATTTAACCAGGAAAACCTCACTGAGATTAAAACTCTTATTTTTTCAGGAGCAACAACAGTGAGTACAGACACTATGATGTAAATACTAAATACTAAATATTACATCTTATACAACAACTTAACATTCCCTAAAGCTCTAAATAATAAAATAAGATCAATATGAGACGACTTGAGAGACTGAGACATAAATACTCCTAAAAATCATTGCTAGACAGACAGATTGTGCAGCTGTGATTTAAACACCCAGAAACAAATTAAATCTTTTAATTTGAAATGAAGTTGCAGAAGGCTCCAGGCAGACCTAACTCAGAGCAGACTTTGGGAACCTTTAATAAATATGAATATGTGGATGTGAAGTGTACAACAAACCTCAAGCATCTTTTAAAAAAGAAAAAAAAAAGAGAGAGAGAGATAAATGTGTTGCACAGTCACAAGCCTCCACACTTATCTCCCCCCAAAACCCCATAAATCCTCACGTTAGAAAATTCTCCAACACCTCACACCTTGTAATTACCCTAAATTAGTGAGTGAGACAAAGACAGAAAGCGATGTGACAGGAAATATAGAGAGCAGAGCAACAGACAGTCTATTATCCCAGCTGACTAAAGAGCCATTAGGGCCGAGTCACGCCCTTCCTGCCAGTCAAACACACTTTAGCCTGCTTTTTATGGACTGTGGGTGTCCATGAGTGTGTGGGAGCTTTGGGACCAGTATTGGGGGGGGGGGGGGGTGCTCTGTCCCACCAGCTCCCTCTGGACCATTGGGAGAATTCTCAGTCCGCCGTATCCTTGGATACCGCCCCTGCAGACTGGGGGCAAATCTGGGCGCACATGGTCCTCATTGAGAGTGCTAACAAGAGGCAGACAGGGGCTATGACCCAGTGTGACCCTCTTTTGAGGGTGACAGAGCCGAGCTGGGCCCCCTTCTCCTGCTGCCCCCCCCCCCCTCCATCCCTCTCTCCTCCTCCCTCTGGCCCTCTGCATCTTGGAGCCTCACGCGGCGAACTCCCAGCCATCTGCCTCCATTTAGCACTACATCCCAGCAACAAAGACCCCCCGTGGCAGCCCGCTTAGGCCTGACAAACAGCCCACAAAGAGCCCCACTTAGGCCTGACTAAAGCCTGTGAAGAGCCCCCTCAGGACGGCCTGCGGACAGGCGCTGTCACAGAGCCCCCGCGACGGCGTGCTGCGCGGCAGTAACAACGAGCACGTCCACCAATTAGCACGCACACGTTAAAGACGAGGAAGGAGGAGGGGGGAGTGAGAGTGAGGGTGAGGGTAGGGGTGGTGGGGGGAACTAAGGGGGACATGCATACACAATGAAACAGTGCTGGCTCACAAACCCAGTGTGTCTGGGTGCGTCTCAGGGGAGCTGCTAAATTACCATCAACAGAGGAGAGGGAGTTTATCAGGGAGCTCTCAGGGAGGAGAGAGAGAGTCCTCCTCGCCTTTAATTAAAATATTAGCCACTTCTGCAGGAACCACAAGCCATTCAAGAAGAGGATTCATTTCTCTCAAAAAAATACCAACCTCTTTAGTCAGCTCTTACTTATCTAAATAATTCAGGGGGTTAGATATTAATCCAAATTACTAATAGTGGAAATTCAGGATGTTTCCTCCAGGATGTCACGCTTCACTCAAACCTAGAAAACCTGCAACCACATTCATCCTATTTATGCAAAAATTAAAAATTAAAAATGTTTCAATGTGCTTTTTAACACACACACACATGAACACATGTCAACATACATGCTTGTCCCTGTCCGGCTCCCTCGGCCCCTCTCTTGCCCCCCCCCACTGTCAGCAGCCTAAGGTGTCTATGTGGTCCCTGTGGCTTTGCTAATGGATTTAGGATATAAATCTATCATTTACTCAGCCAGTTAACACTACCCCGAGGCTGCTTTCATTTCGTCTCAGGAGACGCCGCTGCTGCTGTGGGGCCTTTTGTTCACGTGTGGCAAATAAGAGCCAGTGAAATAAACAAGAGCGTGTTTTGATTGCGTTTGATTTCCGAGAGTATTCGCTTTGAATATTCTCTGTTTGCTGCTCGTGCTGGTACTGGTTCTCACATCTCGATCTAACGCAACATCAACGCATTTTTTTAAAAAAGGACTAGAAGAGAAAGATTAAGGACAAGCTTAGGCCTTAAACGGGTCATTGGTATTCTCCTGCACTCTTCACATACTGGGCTAAACACTGGATTAATTGCGGTGTATGGAAAGAAAAGCAAAGCATAACCCCTGGACTTAGAGCAGGCGGATTGGCATCGATCGGCAGGGCTGCGGCTAAGCATCACTCTCCAATTATCTGTGATTCTCCTCAGTGCGGAGGAGCCTGTGTGTGCCATCTGCCTCCCCCCTTCAACCTGCCACTGCAAACACAGTGTGGGCTTCACCTTTACATTCACCCTCACGCAGAGAGGACACAGGCCGCCGTCGACTCGGCTCAACAACCAAGAATGCGGGACTTAACCCCGCAGATAGAAGCACCGCCCCTCTGAATCTTAAGCAAACAGTCGACCAGGTTTCAGATTCTCTGGAAACGAGACGGTCAGGTAGTAAAAAAGCATCATGTTCTCAATGAAATCACAAACTCAAGAGGGTAAAAATGTGTAGTGGGCTGCAGCTGGATGCTATTGTCACCCCCCCTCCAAAAAAATCCTGGTTTTTGGCCAGGTGGACAAGTGGAGGAGTGTCCTTCAACTGAGTGGTCAGTGAGGCCAGACCAGATCTGAGCACAGGCGAGCAGACTCAGACCAGGCAGATGGCCAGAGCTATTAGCCTCGATTAGAACCGGGAACCCTCCACGCATCTCCAGAGCTCGGCCATACGGACACATTGCGGCGCTGCACTCTGGGGGGCGGGGGGGTGGGGGTGGGCAGAGGAGCAGACGGACACCAAAGGTAAAAAGAGGACGTACTGAGAAGAAGAGGGGACGAGGATTCAAGGAAAACGTTGCATGTTAATAACAAACATTACAACAGTTGCATTCTCCGGTACACGCTACATAACGTGAAGATAGATCATAAGTCACAACGTCTGCAAAAGCAATCCATAATGGAGAGAGCAGACGTTTAATTAGTCAGGTTATAAATGATAGTCAATTAAATATCAAACAGGAACAAGAATTCAACTTCACTGAGGAAAAAAAGAGGAGAATTCACAGTGTTTAGAAAAACATAATTTAATTATATCAAAGTGCAAAGTAAAGAGAAAGCATAGCTTATAAATCAAGAGGTTGAGTTTTTTTGAAAATTAGGCTCTAACCGGAGGGATTGGCAATGCATGCAAAATTCGATCAAATTTGCTTTCAAACGGACTGAAAAATAGAGCACATTTATTCTATTCCGCCTGTTTAGACATAAACAAGAACAGCGTTTTCTACATTTGCTTTCCTGCTTGATTTATTGCCATCCTGCTTTCCAGCAATCAATTTCTGTGTTTCAGTGGCATCCCCCTCCGCTCAGCCTCAACAACACCTGAGAAAAAGCAGTGCTGCACCCTGCTGATAGAAGAGGGGAGTGCAGAGAAGGTGCAGAGAGAAAAAAAAAAAGACCCGGCTGAAGCTTTGTTAAACAGAACCGCTGTTAACTCCCGACGCTGCAATCTATAACACGAAGGAGTACCTGAGGTCAAGTTTAAAGCAACGCTGAAGATGTGTTGTGAACTGTGTCATACTTTAAGCTTGGTATCGAGGGGCAGATACTTTGTGTGATCTTACCCAGATTAGAGAAGAAGCCTCTCTGTGTGTGGGGGGGAGATCAGAGGAGAGAAAGAAAGGGGTCCTGGATGGAGGTCACCTCACACATCACATTTAATGCAGAGTGCCTTCCACGATAAGCTCTCAGTGGGTGTATCCGATGGGATCGATTACTCTGGTCTGGGAGTGTGTTATTTAAAGTTTATAACCCGGAGCTAAAATGACTAGAAATCACAGCAGACACATGAAGATATTCACATTTAAACTTTAAACTTTAGTCTTTTAATAGCACTGATGTTTGAAATCATCCCTTGTTTTTACTGTTTCTACATTTTAAACTGACAGATAATAAAGTTTCTTAAATCTTTAATTAGTTAGTTCTTAATTAAGTGAATAAAGGCCAATCAAGTCTCTGTTTCCTGCTTCTCAACATGTGAAGATGAGCTACTTGGTTTTATATTATTATTATAAATATGATTTTTTTTTTTGTCTCCAGTTGATCTGCTGCCAGAATCAAACTGCAGATGGTTTGTGGCATAAATTCAACCAGTCAGCTGAATATTTTTGGGCTATTTGGACGGTAGGTCAGACAAAAATAACCCAACTGAAGACATCATCTATAACTAAGGAAATCTGTTATTCACCTTTTCACTATTTTCTGACATTTCTTTCCCCTATAGACAAAATAATTCATCATAAATCTCCCGTACTTATTACACCGCTCTTCTTCTTCTCTCTCCGAGATCAGGTTAGGATGTAGGAAGAGAGAAAGGGAAAATATTGTTCTTATAAAGCCTTAGTAGAGTTGACAGGTGGTACAATTTCTTCAATTGGTCTGCAGCAGGTGTGGAGAAAAAAGATGAAAAAGGAAGCACAAAAAAAAAAAAAGGACGATAAAAATGAAACCAACATCATGCAGGAAAGTTAAAGGAGCAATCATAACTAATCATTCTCCTTCTTTTTATTACTGTATTGGTTCATTTTTAGTTAATTATTTAATTGTTTGTTGTATAAAAAATGCCTGTTATGATTTTCCTGTTGACCGATTAATCGATTGTTGCAGCTCTAATTATAATAAAACAATCATTATATCAGTTAATTATCTGCTCATATTAAAAGTAGATAACCACAACCTGTATATGTAGAAGTAAAGCTGGAAAAATAAAAAATAAAAGCATCTAACTCTGCTTTCTATTTGTATCAAACCTGCCTGTTGAGACTTTGAGATCTGAGGCTTTTATTTTGGCGTTTCCATAGACACCACATAAAGGGAGTTTTAGGGTGTAGCTGCTTATCACGAGGACACCAGCGGACATTATGGAAACAAGTGTCTTCATGATGAGACCGCAGGGCAGCACTGGAGGGGGGGGGGGGTGGGGACCGTCTTCCTCTCTTCCCCGTCACAGAAGCAGGAGAGAGAGATTGATAGCGTGGAGTCATTTGAGCTATCGGTTATTCTGAATGAAGTATGGGCTTATTGGACGCGGGGGCCTCTCCCACTGGCTAACATTGATTTCCACTCACTCTTTCGGGCTCTCTGTGCCCTTGTGCGAATGTCTCTCCCCTTCTTATTTCTTTTCTTTTCTTTTTTTTTTTCCCCCCTCCCTACACTCTCGACTTCCTCGCTGTCCCCCTTATTTTTCCTTCATTCCACTTTTACATCGCTTCTATTCCAGCTTTAAATCTATAAAAGAAATGATCACCGAACGCAAGAGACGGGAGACATGGAGACGTAATAAAAAAGACAGACAAGGAGGAGGAGGAGGAGGAGGAGGAATAGAGGAGTAGGACAGAGCATTGGCAGCAGCAGCAGAGGAGGAGGAGGAGGAGGAGGAGGAGGAGGAGGGAGGGATGGAGTGAAAGACAAAGAGGAAATGAAAGAGAGACAGAGGTGCAGAGGGACAGACAGATGGGGGGTGGGAGGGGTGTAGTGAGGGGGGGGGGGGGGAGAGGAGAGAGGCATGCAGGGATGAAGTGAAAGAGAGACAGAGCAGGAAACAGAGGGAGAGAGGGGAGGTGTAATTATCTATCAGGTGTTCGGGGTGTGCGTGACAGAGGAGGAAGCTCATTAGCACACTCTGTGTACACCAATTACACAGCCAGGCTTCTCAGGGCATTCCCCTGGCATGTCTGCATGAGGCTGGGTGGGGAGGGGGGGGGGGGGGGGGGGGGGGGGGTGAGGTGAAGGAGGGAGGGGGGGGGCACACACACACACACACACACACACACACACACACACACACAGAGATACCCACATACACGCAGGTTTAACCAAAGCTCACGTAAAACAGAATTATAAGTGGCATGAGTACGTAGGCACATTCATCTTCTCGCCCTCCGCAAATAAAAACTACTCAGAAATTAAAAAGGTACGAACTGAAGATTTTAGATCTCTGGATGTAAAGACACATGCTGCTGCTGCTGCTGCTGCTGCTGCACATATTAAATTTAAATAATACAGTAGATCTGCCCATTTGGTTAATTATTGCCCTTATTGCGTAATCTCAAATTGAGCTTCAAGTAACAATCATTTTCATTTTTGACCACCGCCAATTATTTTCTTGATTACTCGCTTGGTCTATAAGAGCATCAAACATCAAAAATTAGTTCATTAAATATCTTCTTTTTGTTCAAATATTAGTCTAAGTCCCAAAAATATTTATCTCACCACTATGTTAAGAGGTGGAAGTAACAATTACTTTCATTTTTGATTGATCCACCAAATCACTAAGTCTATAAAACATCAGAAAAATGTGAAAATGTACTACAGCTAAAAGTGAAGTCATCAAATATCTTGTTTTGTTTTAAAAAAAAAAAAAAATCAGTCTAAGTGGGGAAAAGATTTAACTCACTATGTTAAGAGAAGGAAAAGCAGCAAATTCTCTCAAAGTATTTTCTCAATTACTCAAAACATCAAAAAACTGTTTAAAGTCCAAAGTTAAGTCATTACATATCTTCTTTTGAATTCAAAAAATCAAAGTCCCAAAAATATTCAACTTGCTATGTTAAGAGTGTAAATGCTGTACTATAGGTCTTCAACTATCGATTAATGTCCCATTATTTCTTATTTAACCGATTAATGGCTCAGTCTGTAAAATATAAGCAAACTGTGAAATCATAATCATCATCATAATTTACTACAGATATCTCATTTATAGTTTTAAAACCAAAAGATGTTCAACTTACAATGTTAAAAAAAAGGAAAAGCAGCAAATTCTCTCATTTGAGAAGCAGGAAATATGAAATATGTTACACCAGAGCCTCTACTTATACTGTAGGCGCCCACTGGAGGAGTTTCAATAGTTTAAACACAACATTATTAAATGATAATATCCTTTAATAAATACAAAAATGCTAATAATAGGTAAACTTAGAGTGCTAAATATATACAATTACCAGGATCCCTTTAAATAGATAAAAGATGGGGATCAATATTTGTTCTAAGCAGTGATTTTATAACTGTCACTGCTGTTTCTTCTTATCTATCAAATGGAGTTGGCACCTATTATTTTTATTATTAATATTATTTTATTTATTTATTTTTGTTTGTTTTTAGTTTTTGTGTTGTTTTTTTTTAACTTTTACCATCTTTATTTTGTTGTTGTTCATTTTATTTATTTATTTATTTATTCCACAGTTAATTGTATTTTATGTGTATCTACTGTATTTCTGTTTGATTATCATTATTATTACTATTATAATGACCTATATGTGCCTTCTTGTTCTGTATTGTTCTCTGTAAAAACTAACAAAAAATAATAATAATATATAATATAATAATAATAGTAAAATAAAAATGGAGTGGCACCTGTAATATTATTATATATAAATATAATGACAATAAAGTTTTCTATTCTATTCTATTTTATTCCAATGTAAACCAATACCAGTCTATCTGTAATGAGCTGATATATCACTAATGTATCGGTCTAGCTCCTAATTATAAAAAAAACCCTAAATAAAGTCATACAGTAAATAACAGCATGACTTCTGACATAACTGTATTTCACTTAATAATCATTTTTAGATACATGAGCTGAATCCACCGCCACCTTCTCATAATTATAATTCATTTATGAGCCAAATATAAGAGTATTAAAACAACAGTAGAAGCAGATTTAATTGATTGAAGTGGATTTAGTGTGATTTGAGTCTGTTTTTGGAACGATAGCAGAACTGTGCATGTGAGTTGTGTGACTGTCACTTGTGAGGAAATCATCTCTCCTCTCCTCGTTGCCTTGTGAGTGCACATGTTCAATACAGCTGAAGAGAAAACACCATCACCATCAGTTAGTGTGAAATCCTACTTTAAAAGCCTCGTAGTCACTAACACTGTCTCTATAGCTGAGAGGATGGTGCAAATGTGATCCTTTCACCTATTTGGGTTTTTTTTTTTTTTGTTCTTCAAGGTGTGTCTGTTCTTTTTTCCATATGTGTATTATATGTTAAACTTTCAATAAAAAATTAGGTATAAATGATTAGACAGTTGGATCCAGTATATGTATCTTATTAACCTTTGTAACATCAGGCTGTGTGTCAGTTAGGAAAATATTAAAATGCATAAATAACATCTGCAGATCTCATGAAATCTGAACAACAGTAAAGCTGAATAACATCACAGTTGCTCACATATAAAACATTATGTAAAATAGATTTGTACTTTAATTTAGAAATAAGCTTTGATTTGCTGTGTGGACACATTTTCACCTGTGGAAGTTGTTTTGGCTGGATGAAACCTCTCCTACGTTGGCCATAGACAGGACCTGCTTACTGATGGCCTGGCTGGAGGCGTTCGCTGTTGCCGTGGCGACGGTTGCCGAGGTCTCATTCATGCCTAGGAGCTTACCTGTGGGGTTTGGATTGCAAAACATTTCCCTGTCAAAAAAAAAGAAAAGGAAAAAAAACAACCCCCCACAAAAACTACACACAGAGGGTAAATCCTTCTCTTAGATTCAATTTGTTTGCCTCTTTTTCTTTTTTTTTCTTTTATTTTTTTTTATTTAAACCTTCAAATAGACTAAAGAGAAATCACCTGTGACCTAAATCATACAGGAGGTGTGGGACCTGGATTTAGTAGCTGCTGTGATAGAAATAGATTTCAATGATTGCTAAAACACAGAAAAGAGGAGGAGAGGGGGGGGGGGGGTAGCTAAACAATAAACTGGTGCCTCCTTCAATAATGCAAAATAGAGTTAGGAAAGAAAAAAAAAAAGACTCTCAATTGAAGGCGAAGGGGGCGAGTTTGAGCACTTAGTAATGAGCAAGGAATTGAAAAAGAGAAGAATGGAGATAAATATGCACGACTTAAGTAGAAATAAAAGAGGTCTTAAAGGCAAATATAATGAAAAGCTGTTAACTGGGAAAGAATGAACTAACTTCACTCAATTGGTGTATAAACAGCAATTTGCTGCAAAGAAGAAGAAGAAGAAGAAAAAAAAAAAGAGGTCCAGCAAAGCAAGTTCAACTCTCTTCAACCCCCCTTTTTTTT